>NW_027464386.1:515000-780807 GCF_050947455.1 Rhinoderma darwinii
TATGGATCTGTGCAGTATATTCACTGCTGCTATATATGGATCAGAGCGGTATATACACTGCTGCTATATATGGATCTGTGCGGTATATTCACTGCTGCTATATATGGATCTGTGCGGTATATACACTGCTGGTATATATTTATATGTGCGGTATATTCACTGCTGCTATATATGGATCTGTGCGGTATATACACTGCTGCTATATATGGATCTGTGCGGTATATACACTGCTGCTATATATGGATCTGTGCGGTATATACACTGCTGCTATATATGGATCTGTGCGGTATATACACTGCTGCTATATATGGATCTGTGCGGTATATACACTGCTGCTATATATGGATCTGTGCGGTATATACACTGCTGCTATATATGGATCTGTGCGGTATATACACTGCTGCTATATATGGATCTGTGCGGTATATACACTGCTGCTATATATGGATCTGTGCGGTATATACACTGCTGCTATATATGGATCTGTGCGGTATATTCACTGCTGCTATATATGGATCTGTGCGGTATATACACTGCTGCTATATATGGATCTGTGCGCTATATACACTGGTGCTATATATTGATCTGTGCGGTATATACACTGCTGGTACATATTTATTTATAGGTTGTGCGCAGTTTATTTTTTGCTTTGCTACTGTTCCATATGCCTTTTTTTCTAAATATACATTTTTGCCCCTTGCAGTTAAAGGGGTTGTTCCAAGATTAAATGTTATCCCCTGTCTACAGGACAGGACATAACATGCTGATCGGTGGGGGTCTGACCACTGGGACCCCCACTGATAACTGGAACGGTGGTCCCTTGTACCCCTGAGTAACTGGAGCGGCAGGGTGTATGCTTGACCTCCATCGTCATTAACTCAGGGGTACGAGGGAGCCCCACTGATCAGCATGTTATGTCCTGTCCTGTAGACAGGGGATAACATTTAATCTTGGAACAACCCCTTTAAAGAGGCTCTGTCACCAGATTTTGCAACCCCTATCTGCTATTGCAGCAGATCGGCGCTGCAATGTAGATACGAGTAAAAAAAAATTTTTTTTAAAAAACGAGCATTTTTGGCCAAGTTATGACCATTTGTATATTTATGCAAATGAGGCTTTCTAAAGTACAACTGGGCGTGTATTGTGTGCGTACATCGGGGCGTTTTGACTTCTTTTACTAGCTGGGCATTGTGTATAGAAGTGAATGATGCTGACGCATCAGCATCATCCACTTCTCTTCGTTACCACCCAGCTTCTGGCAGTTCACAGACACACAGCGTGTCCTCGCGAGATCACGCTGTGTCGTCACTCACTTCCTGCCCTAGGTCCTGCATCGTGTCGGCCACATCGGCACCAGAGGCTACAGTTGATTCTGCAGCAGCATCAGCGTTTGCAGGTAAGTAGCTACATCGACTTACCTGCAAACGCCGATGCTGCTGCAGAATCAACTGTAGCCTCTGGTGCCGATGTGTCCTCGCTCGTCCGACACGATGCAGGACCTCGGGCAGGAAGTGAGTGACGTCACAGCGTGATCTCGCGAGGACACGCTGTGTGTCTGTGAACTGCCAGAAGCTGGGTGGTAACGAAGAGAAGTGGATGATGCTGATTCGTCAGCATCATTCACTTCTATACACAACGCCCAGCTAGTAAAAGAAGTAAAAACGCCCAGATGTAACGAACACAATACACGCCCACTTATACATAACTTTAAACACGCCCAGTTGTACTTTAGAAAGCCTCATTTGCATAAATATAAAAATGGTCATAACTTGGCCAAAAATGCTCGTTTTAAAAAACAAAAAACGTTACTCTTATCTACATTGCAGCGCCGATCTGCTGCAATAGGAGATAGGGGCTGCAAAATCTGGTGACAGAGCCTCTTTAAGACCTGGATTAGAAAAATAAAAAGGAGACACGGCGCCACATAGTGCAATAAAGTGAGGGAGTATATTGAGCAATATGACCAACAAGAAAATTGCTCACCTTAGAGAATGGATACCAGTAGGTATCACAAAAGCATGAAGCTGCAGCCAGGTCCGTACACATGCAAAAAGTTTTGCTGTCAAGGTAAATAATTGAGATGATTCAGGAAAAAGGACCACCGGCGCTGCTATATAGGATGTCGAGGCAATGAAATAAATAAATCAAGCTGGCCTGATGAAGACGCCGGTCCGGCGTCGAAACGCGTAGCCCTGTCTTTACAAATAAATATTATTTATTTATTTCATTGCCTCGACATGCTATATAGCAGCGCCGGTGGTCCTTTTTCCTGAATCATCTCAATTCTTTAAGACCTGAACATGCAGTGAATAGTTTTCAGATTATATTACTGGCTCGATGATCACATTCATTCCTAGTCTGGTCTGTGCAGTTTCGGTTTACAAATATTACGGATTGGTAGTACAGATCCAATAGACGTGGACAGAAAGCAAGTGCAGCATGCGTTACTATACTGACTGTAAAGTGCCGCATGTGTTACTATACTGACTGTAAAGTGCCGCATGTGTTCCTATACTGACTGTAAGGTGCCGCATGTGTTCCTATACTGACTGTAAAGTGCCGCATGTGTTCCTATACTGACTGTAAGGTGCTGCATGTGTTCCTATACTGACTGTAAAGTGCCGCATGTGTTACTATACTGACTGTAAAGTGCCGCATGTGTTACTATACTGACTGTAAAGTGCAGCATGCGTTACTATACTGACTGTAAAGTGCAGCATGTGTTACTATACTGACTGTAAAGTGCCGCATGTGTTACTATACTGACTGTAAAGTGCAGCGTGCGTTACTATACTGACTGTAAAGTGCAGCGTGCGTTACTATACTGACTGTAAAGTGCCGCATGTGTTACTATACTGACTGTAAAGTGCTGCATGTGTTACTATACTGACTGTAAAGTGCCGCATGTGTTACTATACTGACTGTAAAGTGCAGCGTGCGTTACTATACTGACTGTAAAGTGCCGCATGTGTTACTATACTGACTGTAAAGTGCAGCATGTGTTACTATACTGACTGTAAAGTGCAGCGTGCGTTACTATACTGACTGTAAAGTGCCGCATGTGTTACTATACTGACTGTAAAGTGCCGCATGTGTTACTATACTGACTGTAAAGTGCAGCGTGCGTTACTATACTGACTGTAAAGTGCAGTGTGCGTTACTATACTGACTGTAAAGTGCCGCATGTGTTACTATACTGACTGTAAAGTGCCGCATGTGTTACTATACTGACTGTAAAGTGCCGCATGTGTTACTATACTGACTGTAAAGTGCAGCGTGCGTTACTATACTGACTGTAAAGTGCAGCGTGCGTTACTATACTGACTGTAAAGTGCAGCGTGTGTTACTATACTGACTGTAAAGTGCTGCATGTGTTACTATACTGACTGTAAAGTGCCGCATGTGTTACTATACTGACTGTAAAGTGCCGCATGTGTTACTATACTGACTGTAAAGTGCAGCGTGTGTTACTATACTGACTGTAAAGTGCTGCATGTGTTACTATACTGACTGTAAAGTGCCGCATGTGTTACTATACTGACTGTAAAGTGCCGCATGCGTTACTATACTGACTGTAAAGTGCAGCGTGCGTTACTATACTGACTGTAAAGTGCCGCATGTGTTACTATACTGACTGTAAAGTGCCGCATGTATTACTATACTGACTGTAAAGTGCCGCATGTGTTACTATACTGACTGTAAAGTGCCGCATGTGTTACTATACTGACTGTAAAGTGCCGCATGTGTTACTATACTGACTGTAATGTGCCGCATGTGTTACTATACTGACTGTAAAGAGCAGCATGTGTTACTATACTGACTGTAAAGTGCCGCATGTATTATTATACTGACTGTAAAGTGCTGCATGTATTACTATACTGACTGTAAAGTGCCGCATGTGTTACTATACTGACTGTAAAGTGCCGCATGTGTTACTATACTGACTGTAAAGTGCCGCATGTGTTACTATACTGACTGTAAAGTGCCGCATGTGTTACTATACTGACTGTAAAGAGCAGCATGTGTTACAATACTGACTGTAAAGAGCAGCATGTGTTACAATACTGACTGTAAAGTGCTGCATGTATTACTATACTTACTGTAAAGTGCCGCATGTGTTACTATACTGACTGTAAAGTGCAGCATGTGTTACTATACTGACTGTAAAGTGCAGCGTGCGTTACTATACTGACTGTAAAGTGCAGCGTGCATTACTATACTGACTGTAAAGTGCAGCATGTGTTACTATACTGACTGTAAAGTGCCGCATGTGTTACTATACTGACTGTAAAGTGCCGCATGTGTTACTATACTGACTGTAAAGTGCTGCATGTGTTACTATACTGACTGTAAAGTGCAGCGTGCGTTACTATACTGACTGTAAAGTGTTGCATGTGTTACTATACTGACTGTAAAGAGCAGCATGTGTTATTATACTGACTGTAAAGTGCCGCATGTATTATTATACTGACTGTAAAGTGCCGCATGTATTACTATACTGACTGTAAAGTGCCGCATGTGTTACTATACAGACTGTACAGTGCAGCATGTGTTACTATACTGACTGTAAAGTGCAGCGTGCGTTACTATACTGACTGTAAAGTGCCGCATGTGTTACTATACTGACTGTAAAGTGCAGCATGTGCTACTATACTGACTGTAAAGTGCCGCATGTGTTACTATACTGACTGTAAAGTGCAGCATGTGTTACTATACTGACTGTAAAGTGCCGCATGTGTTACTATACTGACTGTAAAGTGCCGCATGTGTTACTATACTGACTGTAAAGAGCAGCATGTGTTACTATACTGACTGTAAAGTGCCGCATGTGTTACTATACTGACTGTAAAGTGCCGCGTGTGTTACTATACTGACTGTAAAGTGCCGCATGTGTTACTATACTGACTGTAAAGTGCCGCATGTGTTACTATACTGACTGTAAAGAGCAGCATGTGTTACTATACTGACTGTAAAGTGCTGCATGTGTTACTATACTGACTGTAAAGAGCAGCATGTGTTACTATACTGACTGTAAAGTGCCGCATGTGTTACTATACTGACTGTAAAGTGCAGCATGTGTTACTATACTGACTGTAAAGTGCCGCATGTGTTACTATACTGACTGTAAAGTGCCGCATGTGTTACTATACTGACTGTAAAGAGCAGCATGTGTTACTATACTGACTGTAAAGTGCCGCATGTGTTACTATACTGACTGTAAAGTGCCGCGTGTGTTACTATACTGACTGTAAAGTGCAGCGTGCGTTACTATACTGACTGTAAAGTGCAGCGTGCGTTACTATACTGACTGTAAAGTGCAGCGTGTGTTACTATACTGACTGTAAAGTGCTGCATGTGTTACTATACTGACTGTAAAGTGCCGCATGTGTTACTATACTGACTGTAAAGTGCCGCATGTGTTACTATACTGACTGTAAAGTGCAGCGTGCGTTACTATACTGACTGTAAAGTGCAGCATGTGTTACTATACTGACTGTAAAGAGCAGCGTGTGTTACTATACTGACTGTAAAGTGCAGCGTGCGTTACTATACTGACTGTAAAGTGCCCCATGTGTTACTATACTGACTGTAAAGTGCCGCATGTGTTACTATACTGACTATAAAGTGCCGCATGTGTTACTATACTGACTGTAAAGTGCTGCATGTGTTACTATACTGACTGTAAAGTGCCGCGTGTGTTACTATACTGACTGTAAAGTGCCGCGTGTGTTACTATACTGACTGTAAAGTGCCGCGTGTGTTACTATACTGACTGTAAAGTGCCGCATGTGTTACTATACTGACTGTAAAGTGTCGCATGTGTTACTATACTGACTGTAAAGTGCCGCATGTGTTACTATACTGACTGTAAAGTGCCGCATGTGTTACTATACTGACTGTAAAGTGTCGCATGTGTTACTCTACTGACTGTAAAGTGCCGCATGTGTTACTATACTGACTGTAAAGTGCCGCATGTGTTACTATACTGACTGTAAAGTGCCGCGTGTGTTACTATACTGACTGTAAAGTGCTGCATGTGTTACTATACTGACTGTAAAGTGCCGCGTGTGTTACTATACTGACTGTAAAGTGCCGCGTGTGTTACTATACTGACTGTAAAGTGCCGCGTGTGTTACTATACTGACTGTAAAGTGCCGCATGTGTTACTATACTGACTGTAAAGTGTCGCATGTGTTACTATACTGACTGTAAAGTGCAGCGTGCGTTACTATACTGACTGTAAAGTGCCGCATATGTTACTATACTGACTGTAAAGTGCAGCATGTGCTACTATACTGACTGTAAAGAGCAGCATGTGTTACTATACTGACTGTAAAGTGCCGCATGTGTTACTATACTGACTGTAAAGTGCAGCGTGCGTTACTATACTGACTCTAAAGTGCCGCATGTGTTACTATACTGACTGTAAAGTGCAGCGTGTGTTACTATATTGACTGTAAAGTGCCGCGTGTGTTACTATACTGACTGTAAAGTGCCGCATGTGTTACTATACTGACTGTAAAGTGCAGCGTGCGTTACTATATTGACTGTAAAGTGCAGCGTGCGTTACTATACTGACTGTAAAGTGCCGCATGTGTTACTATACTGACTGTAAAGTGCCGCATGTGTGACTATACTGACTGTAAAGTGCCGCATGTGTTACTATACTGACTGTAAAGTGCAGCGTGCGTTACTATACTGACTGTAAAGTGCCGCATGTGTTACTATACTGACTGTAAAGTGCAGCGTGCGTTACTATATTGACTGTAAAGTGCCGCGTGCGTTACTATACTGACTCTAAAGTGCCGCATGTGTTACTATACTGACTGTAA
Source organism: Rhinoderma darwinii (assembly GCF_050947455.1). Classification (NCBI taxonomy): domain Eukaryota; kingdom Metazoa; phylum Chordata; class Amphibia; order Anura; family Rhinodermatidae; genus Rhinoderma; species Rhinoderma darwinii. The sequence continues at coordinate 521,834 of NW_027464386.1, forward strand.
AGTGCAGCGTGCGTTACTATATTGACTGTAAAGTGCCGCGTGCGTTACTATACTGACTCTAAAGTGCCGCATGTGTTACTATACTGACTGTAAAGTGCAGCGTGCGTTACTATATTGACTGTAAAGTGCAGCGTGCGTTACTATACTGACTGTAAAGTGCCGCATGTGTTACTATACTGACTGTAAAGTGCCGCATGTGTTACTATACTGACTGTAAAGTGCAGCGTGCGTTACTATACTGACTGTAAAGTGCCGCATGTGTTACTATACTGACTGTAAAGTGCAGCGTGCGTTACTATACTGACTCTAAAGTGCCGCGTGTGTTACTATACTGACTGTAAAGTGCAGCGTGCGTTACTATATTGACTGTAAAGTGCAGCGTGTGTTACTATACTGACTGTAAAGTGCCGCGTGTGTTACTATACTGACTGTAAAGGGCCGCGTGTGTTACTATACTGACTGTAAAGTGCCGCATGTGTTACTATACTGACTGTAAAGTGCCGCGTGTGTTACTATACTGACTGTAAAGTGCAGCGTGCGTTACTATACTGACTGTAAAGTGCCGCGTGCGTTACTATACTGACTGTAAAGTGCCTCGTGTGTTACTATACTGACTGTAAAGTGCCGCATGTGTTACTATACTGACTGTAAAGAGCAGCATGTGTTACAATACTGACTGTAAAGTGCAGCATGTGTTACAATACTTACTGTAAAGTGCCGCATGTGTTACTATACTGACTGTAAAGTGCAGCATGTGTTACTATACTGACTGTAAAGTGCAGCGTGCGTTACTATACTGACTGTAAAGTGCCGCGTGTGTTACTATACTGACTGTAAAGAGCAGCATGTGTTACTATACTGACTGTAAAGTGCCGCATGTGTTACTATACTGACTGTAAAGTGCAGCGTGCGTTACTATACTGACTGTAAAGTGCCGCATGTGTTACTATACTGACTGTAAAGTGCCGCATGTGTTACTATACTGACTGTAAAGTGCTGCATGTGTTACTATACTGACTGTAATGTGCCGCATGTGTTACTATACTGACTGTAAAGAGCAGCATGTGTTACTATACTGACTGTAAAGTGCCGCATGTATTACTATACTGACTGTAAAGTGCTGCATGTGTTACTATACTGACTGTAAAGTGCCGCATGTGTTACTATACTGACTGTAAAGTGCCGCATGTGTTACTATACTGACTGTAAAGTGCCGCATGTGTTACTATACTGACTGTAAAGTGCCGCATGTGTTACTATACTGACTGTAAAGTGCAGCATGTGCTACTATACTGACTGTAAAGAGCAGCATGTGTTACTATACTGACTGTAAAGTGCCGCATGTGTTACTATACTGACTGTAAAGTGCAGCATGTGTTACTATACTGACTGTAAAGTGCCGCATGTGTTACTATACTGACTGTAAAGAGCAGCATGTGTTACTATACTGACTGTAAAGTGCCGCATGTGTTACTATACTGACTGTAAAGTGCCGCATGTGTTACTATACTGACTGTAAAGTGCCGCATGTGTTACTATACTGACTGTAAAGTGCCGCATGTGTTCCTATACTGACTGTAAAGAGCAGCATGTGTTACAATACTGACTGTAAAGTGCCGCATGTGTTACTATACTTACTGTAAAGTGCCGCATGTGTTACTATACTGACTGTAAAGTGCCGCATGCGTTACTATACTGACTGTAAAGTGCAGCGTGCGTTACTATATTGACTGTAAAGTGCCGCGTGTGTTACTATACTGACTGTAAAGTGCCGCGTGTGTTACTATACTGACTGTAAAGTGCCGCGTGTGTTACTATACTGACTGTAAAGTGCCGCGTGTGTTACTATACTGACTGTAAAGTGCCGCATGTGTTACTATACTGACTGTAAAGTGCAGCATGTGCTACTATACTGACTGTAAAGAGCAGCATGTGTTACTATACTGACTGTAAAGTGCCGCATGTGTTACTATACTGACTGTAAAGTGCAGCATGTGTTACTATACTGACTGTAAAGTGCAGCGTGCGTTACTATACTGACTGTAAAGTGCCGCATGTGTTACTATACTGACTGTAAAGTGCAGCATGTGCTACTATACTGACTGTAAAGAGCAGCATGTGTTACTATACTGACTGTAAAGTGCAGCATGTGTTACTATACTGACTGTAAAGTGCCGCATGTGTTATTATACTGACTGTAAAGAGCAGCATGTGTTACTATACTGACTGTAAAGTGCCGCATGTGTTACTATACTGACTGTAAAGTGCCGCATGTGTTACTATACTGACTGTAAAGTGCCGCATGTGTTACTATACTGACTGTAAAGTGCCGCATGTGTTCCTATACTGACTGTAAAGAGCAGCATGTGTTACAATACTGACTGTAAAGTGCCGCATGTGTTACTATACTTAGGGCGGGTTCACACATGGCGGAATTCCACTTAAATTCCGCTGCGGACACTCCGCAGCGTTAATCCGCAGCGGAGCCGTTTCTCCATTGACTTTCACTTTAATTTAGCAGTGTTCGTTTACACGATGCGTACAATTCCGCTGCGGAGCATAGGCTGCGGAGCGGAATTTGGTGTCCGCAGCATGCTCTGTCTGTTGCGGAGCAGTGGCGGACTCATGGCGGAATTTCTCCATTGACTTCAATGGAGATTCTAAGTTCCGCAATGAAGTCCGCAGCTGTCATGCACATGTCATGTGTGCTGCGGATGCGTCTTGCTTTTTTAACTTGACATTTCTTCATTCTGGCTGGACCTAGGTATTTCTAGGTCTACAGCCAGACTGAGGAAGTCAATGGGGCTCCCGTAATGACGGGAGCGTTGCTAGGAGACGTCTGTAAATAGTCACTGTCCAGGGTGCTGAAAGAGTTAAGCGATCGGCAGTAACTGTTTCTGCACCCGGGACAGTGACTACCGATCCCAATATACATGTATCTGTAAAAAAACATATAAGTTCATACTTACCGAGAACTCCCTTCGTCTGTCTCCAGTCCGGCCTCCCAGGATGACGTTTCAGTGTAAGTGACGGCTGCAGCCAATCACAGGCCAAGCACAGGCTGCAGCGGTCACATGGACTGGCGCGTCATCCAGGGAGGTCGGGCTGGATGCCGAAAGAGGGACGCGTCACCAAGACAACGGCCGGTAAGTATGAAAATCGTTTACTTTCACTAGGGAAAGTGCTGTCCCTTCTCTCTATCCTGCACTGATAGGGAGAAGGGAAGCACTTTTCCCGCAGTCTGCAGCAGCTAGTCCGCATCAATGTACTGCACATTTTGTGCAGATCCGCTGCAGAATCTGCAACGCAGATTCTGTGCGGCATCGATGCGGACAGTTGCGGAGGAATTCCGCCATGTGTGGTCATGCCCTTACTGTAAAGTGCAGCGTGCGTTACTATACTGACTGTAAAGTGCCGCGTGCGTTACTATACTGACTGTAAAGTGCCGCGTGTGTTACTATACTGACTGTAAAGTGCAGCGTGCGTTACTATACTGACTGTAAAGTGCCGCGTGCGTTACTATACTGACTGTAAAGTGCCGCATGTGTTACTATACTTACTGTAAAGTGCCGCATGTGTTACTATACTGACTGTAAAGTGCCGCATGCGTTACTATACTGACTGTAAAGTGCAGCGTGCGTTACTATATTGACTGTAAAGTGCCGCGTGTGTTACTATACTGACTGTAAAGTGCCGCGTGTGTTACTATACTGACTGTAAAGTGCCGCGTGTGTTACTATACTGACTGTAAAGTGCCGCGTGTGTTACTATACTGACTGTAAAGTGCCGCATGTGTTACTATACTGACTGTAAGTGCAGCATGTGCTACTATACTGACTGTAAAGAGCAGCATGTGTTACTATACTGACTGTAAAGTGCCGCATGTGTTACTATACTGACTGTAAAGTGCAGCATGTGTTACTATACTGACTGTAAAGTGCAGCGTGCGTTACTATACTGACTGTAAAGTGCCGCATGTGTTACTATACTGACTGTAAAGTGCAGCATGTGCTACTATACTGACTGTAAAGAGCAGCATGTGTTACTATACTGACTGTAAAGTGCAGCATGTGTTACTATACTGACTGTAAAGTGCCGCATGTGTTATTATACTGACTGTAAAGAGCAGCATGTGTTACTATACTGACTGTAAAGTGCCGCATGTGTTACTATACTGACTGTAAAGTGCCGCATGTGTTACTATACTGACTGTAAAGTGCCGCATGTGTTACTATACTGACTGTAAAGTGCCGCATGTGTTCCTATACTGACTGTAAAGAGCAGCATGTGTTACAATACTGACTGTAAAGTGCCGCATGTGTTACTATACTTACTGTAAAGTGCAGCGTGCGTTACTATACTGACTGTAAAGTGCCGCGTGCGTTACTATACTGACTGTAAAGTGCCGCGTGTGTTACTATACTGACTGTAAAGTGCAGCGTGCGTTACTATACTGACTGTAAAGTGCCGCGTGCGTTACTATACTGACTGTAAAGTGCCGCATGTGTTACTATACTGACTGTAAAGTGCCGCATGTGTTACTATACTGACTGTAAAGTGCCGCATGTGTTACTATACTGACTGTAAAGTGCCGCGTGTGTTACTATACTGACTGTAAAGTGCAGCGTGCGTTACTATACTGACTGTAAAGTGCCGCGTGCGTTACTATACTGACTGTAAAGTGCCGCGTGCGTTACTATACTGACTGTAAAGTGCCGCATGTGTTACTATACTGACTGTAAAGTGCCGCATGCGTTACTATACTGACTGTAAAGTGCAGCGTGCGTTACTATACTGACTGTAAAGTGCCGCATGTGTTACTATACTGACTGTAAAGTGCCGCATGTATTACTATACTGACTGTAAAGTGCCGCATGTGTTACTATACTGACTGTAAAGTGCCGCATGTGTTACTATACTGACTGTAAAGTGCCGCATGTGTTACTATACTGACTGTAATGTGCCGCATGTGTTACTATACTGACTGTAAAGAGCAGCATGTGTTACTATACTGACTGTAAAGTGCCGCATGTATTATTATACTGACTGTAAAGTGCTGCATGTATTACTATACTGACTGTAAAGTGCCGCATGTGTTACTATACTGACTGTAAAGTGCCGCATGTGTTACTATACTGACTGTAAAGTGCCGCATGTGTTACTATACTGACTGTAAAGTGCCGCATGTGTTACTATACTGACTGTAAAGAGCAGCATGTGTTACAATACTGACTGTAAAGAGCAGCATGTGTTACAATACTGACTGTAAAGTGCCGCATGTATTACTATACTTACTGTAAAGTGCCGCATGTGTTACTATACTGACTGTAAAGTGCAGCATGTGTTACTATACTGACTGTAAAGTGCAGCGTGCGTTACTATACTGACTGTAAAGTGCAGCGTGCATTACTATACTGACTGTAAAGTGCAGCATGTGTTACTATACTGACTGTAAAGTGCCGCATGTGTTACTATACTGACTGTAAAGTGCCGCATGTGTTACTATACTGACTGTAAAGTGCTGCATGTGTTACTATACTGACTGTAAAGTGCAGCGTGCGTTACTATACTGACTGTAAAGTGTTGCATGTGTTACTATACTGACTGTAAAGAGCAGCATGTGTTACTATACTGACTGTAAAGTGCCGCATGTATTATTATACTGACTGTAAAGTGCCGCATGTATTACTATACTGACTGTAAAGTGCCGCATGTGTTACTATGCAGACTGTAAAGTGCAGCATGTGTTACTATACTGACTGTAAAGTGCAGCGTGCGTTACTATACTGACTGTAAAGTGCCGCATGTGTTACTATACTGACTGTAAAGTGCAGCATGTGCTACTATACTGACTGTAAAGAGCAGCATGTGTTACTATACTGACTGTAAAGTGCCGCATGTGTTACTATACTGACTGTAAAGTGCAGCATGTGTTACTATACTGACTGTAAAGTGCCGCATGTGTTACTATACTGACTGTAAAGTGCCGCATGTGTTACTATACTGACTGTAAAGAGCAGCATGTGTTACTATACTGACTGTAAAGTGCCGCATGTGTTACTATACTGACTGTAAAGTGCCGCGTGTGTTACTATACTGACTGTAAAGTGCCGCGTGTGTTACTATACTGACTGTAAAGTGCAGCGTGCGTTACTATACTGACTGTAAAGTGCCGCGTGCGTTACTATACTGACTGTAAAGTGCCGCGTGCGTTACTATACTGACTGTAAAGTGCCGCATGTGTTACTATACTGACTGTAAAGTGCCGCATGCGTTACTATACTGACTGTAAAGTGCAGCGTGCGTTACTATACTGACTGTAAAGTGCCGCGTGTGTTACTATACTGACTGTAAAGTGCCGCATGTATTACTATACTGACTGTAAAGTGCCGCATGTGTTACTATACTGACTGTAAAGTGCCGCATGTGTTACTATACTGACTGTAAAGTGCCGCATGTGTTACTATACTGACTGTAATGTGCCGCATGTGTTACTATACTGACTGTAAAGAGCAGCATGTGTTACTATACTGACTGTAAAGTGCCGCATGTATTATTATACTGACTGTAAAGTGCTGCATGTATTACTATACTGACTGTAAAGTGCCGCATGTGTTACTATACTGACTGTAAAGTGCCGCATGTGTTACTATACTGACTGTAAAGTGCCGCATGTGTTACTATACTGACTGTAAAGTGCCGCATGTGTTACTATACTGACTGTAAAGAGCAGCATGTGTTACAATACTGACTGTAAAGTGCCGCATGTATTACTATACTTACTGTAAAGTGCCGCATGTGTTACTATACTGACTGTAAAGTGCAGCATGTGTTACTATACTGACTGTAAAGTGCAGCGTGCGTTACTATACTGACTGTAAAGTGCAGCGTGCGTTACTATACTGACTGTAAAGTGCAGCGTGCGTTACTTTACTGACTGTAAAGTGCCGCATGTGTTACTATACTGACTGTAAAGTGCCGCATGTGTTACTATACTGACTGTAAAGTGCTGCATGTGTTACTATAATGACTGTAAAGTGCAGCATGTGTTACTATACTGACTGTAAAGTGCCGCATGTGTTACTATACTGACTGTAAAGTGCCGCATGTGTTACTATACTGACTGTAAAGTGCTGCATGTGTTACTATACTGACTGTAAAGTGCAGCGTGTGTTACTATACTGACTGTAAAGTGCAGCGTGCATTACTATACTGACTGTAAAGTGCGGCATGTGTTACTATACTGACTGTAAAGTGCCGCATGTGTTACTATACTGACTGTAAAGTGCAGCGTGCGTTACTATACTGACTGTAAAGAGCAGCATGTGTTACTATACTGACTGTAAAGTGCCGCATGTGTTACTATACTGACTGTAAAGTGCCGCATGTGTTACTATACTGACTGTAAAGTGCAGCATGCGTTACTATACTGACTGTAAAGTGCCGCATGTGTTACTATACTGACTGTAAAGTGCCGCATGTGTTACTATACTGACTGTAAAGTGCAGCGTGCGTTACTATACTGACTGTAAAGTGCCGCATGTGTTACTATACTGACTGTAAAGTGCAGCGTGCGCTACTATACTGACTGTAAAGTGCCGCGTGTGTTACTATACTGACTGTAAAGTGCCGCATGTGTTACTATACTGACTGTAAAGTGCCGCATGTGTTACTATACTGACTGTAAAGTGTCGCATGTGTTACTATACTGACTGTAAAGTGCCGCATGTGTTACTATACTGACTGTAAAGTGCTGCATGTGTTACTATACTGACTGTAAAGTGCCGCATGTGTTACTATACTGACTGTAAAGTGCCGCATGTGTTACTATACTGACTGTAAAGTGCCGCATGTGTTACTATACTGACTGTAAAGTGCCGCATGTGTTACTATACTGACTGTAAAGTGCCGCATGTGTTACTGTACTGACTGTAAAGAGCCATTAAAGGAGCCCTGACACAAGTTTGAACACTGACATTGTTCTTTCATTTTTGTGTTTGAATTTTGGATACACGTTGCCCTGGTCATTTTACTAGTATTTATAGCTGGGGCAATATAGGGATATTTACTACACAATTGGCTGTAGCATTATGAGACCTTGCAGTTTATAACAATGATGTTCAATAAGGGCCTGTTCACATCACCGTTCGATTCCGTTCCGTTCCGTAGTCGACTCCGCTATTGATTCCGTCGGAAAACCGGAAACCAGCCGGAATGGTGACGAACGGAAGCCATTAGCGATGTTTCCATCAACATTGAGATCAATGGTGACTGAAACGGAAGCTGTGCTGTCACTTTCACTTGACTTAAGGTATGTTTGATGCTTCCTCTATCTACGACCTTACACCCCAAACCCCAATAAGAGACCACACATGAATTTTGGTGTAAAGGCCACAGCAGCCATTTATTAAACACACCTTTTTTCTGAAAAAGAGCATAACCATAAACACATCATAACTCCATGATAACCTCCTGCTCTATTTCCCAACTCCAGATAAAGGATCCTTGAAGGCACTTCAATCATTAAACTCCATCGTTTCCTTATTAGGTCTGGACCCCTTACCCTACAGCCGTTCTGCACCTGACCCGAGGGCACCAACCATGTCCAAGACCTCTCTCTCCCTTCCTGGGGACCCTGCCCATCAGGAATATATATGAGCTGGGTAACCACTCCCCAGCCCCTCCAATACTATCCCGGGTTAAACGCCCCGAGTTCTCTTGCAACAATCTCCATTGTTGCTTCTCCTTCTTACCATTACGTGCCTCCAAAGACCCCTCCTCCTACCGCCATCGCTACTGTGACAAAACAAAACCCCAACCGACAAATTCCCATAAACAGGAGAAAAATACTGGGAGGGCGGGCGGGACAAAACTTTCTCCTGTTGTCCAGCGGGAAAGAGGGCTGCCTCTTCCCCGCATGGACTTATATACTTTATTCTCCACCCACCACATATAGATACATTTTGCCCCATGCCCCTTTCACATAACCCTCCAATCCCTATAAATATAGCCTAAAACATAATACCTAGAACATAATAGCCTAGAACTCCCAAACACCTAGTCATGCGCTTCCTTCATTACGGCTGCGCCTACATTACGCTGGGCTTACTTTCCGTTGCGGGGTTCACCCGACAGAACCTCGGAACAGAAGCGAACGGTGATGTGAACAGGCCCTAATGTATTTTTTTGTTCACACAGCTTTAATTTTTTTGTTTCGTTTTACAAGTTGTTTCTTACTTACAATTTTTTTTTTTTTTGTGTGGAGGGGGGGAAGGGGCGCCATTTCCATTTTCGCCTCAGGCAGCAGAAAAGCTAGAATCAGCCCTGGCCCCAGAGGTATCAAAGCAATGGAAAACCACCAGAAGTGACCCCATTTTGGAAACTACACCTCTCAAGGAATTCATTTATGGTTGTTTTTACCATTTAGACTGCACAGTTTTTTCACAGCACCTATTTGAATTGGGCTGTGAAATAAAAAAATTTTTTTCCAATAACGTGTCATTTTTTATCATAATTTCTTATTTTCTCAGGGAACAAAATACACCATTTTGTTGCCCAATTTCTACTAAGTGCAGCAATACCCCATTTGTGGAGATAAACTGCCGTTTGAGCCCATGGGAGGCCTCAGAAGGGAAGGAGCGCTGTGTGTTCTTTGGAGTCCAGATTTTGCTGGTTTGGTTTTTGGGTGCCATGTCGCATTTGCAGAGCCCCAGAGGTATCAAAGCAATGGAAACCCACCAGAAGTGACCCCATTTTGGAAACTACACCCCTCAAGGAATTAAATGATGGGTTATGTGACCATTTAGACCCCCATAGTTTCTTCACAGAACTTATTTGAATTGGGCTGGGAATTTAAAAAAATATAATTTTTTCCAATAATATGTTTTTTTTAGCTCAAAATATATTATTTTCACAAGAAATAAAATACCCAATTTTGTTGCCCAATTTGTCCTGAGTGCGGCAATGCCCAATTTGTGGTGATAAACTGACATTTGGGCTCATGGGAGGGCTCAGAAGGAAAGGACCACCATTTGGCCTACTGGGGATTTTCTGGTGCGAAGTCATGTTTGCAGAAGCCCCTGAGGTACCAGTACAGTTGAAACCTCTGAGAAGTGACCCAATTTTAAAAACTACACCCTTAAGGCATTCATCTAGAGGTGTAGTGAGCATTTTTACCGGGACATACACCCCATAAACTGTAATGTGGGTTCTCACGGATATGGCAATACCCTCAATGTGGCTGTTATCAGCTGCCTGGGCACACGGCAGGGCTCAGAAGGGAAAGATAAGGGGGATAATCTGTGCGGAGTGCATCAGGGTAAGTAAAACTGGGGTAGATTAAAAATCAAGTGATGTATGATACATTTTTAAGCACTCTTTCATACGGAGCCTTAGTTTTTCGGGACACGTCACATTGATATATTGTGTTATCCCTTATCCCCCTCTTATAGCAGACTTTGTACCTCTTTTGACTTTTTCCTTTCTTGCCAGTTTGGGGAACTTCTCCTGGAAAGTGTTGCCCTGGTACGATGCGTGTGGCCTCGCTTCCAGAAGTACTGGGTGTCCCCCCTTCTTGGTCCCTAAAAATTAGTTTCTTGATAACCACCTCTTGAAATTCCAGGAAAGTTCCCGTCTGGCCTGTACATGGATGTAGCACGTACGCATTGTACAATGCCATCTGTATGATGTGCACGGCCAGCTTCTTATACCACACCGCATGGCGCAGTAGGGCTTCAGGACTTGATCTGACAAGTCCACCCCTCCCATGTACCTATTGTAGTCCAGGATGCAGTCTGGTTTGGGGGTCTCTGTACTGGTACCTCGTACAGGTACATGGGTACCGGTGTGGCATCTCTCTTGTCTTGTACTTGACACACAATCTGTTGCTGCTAGATTGTGCCCTGCTCTCACCCCTTCTGAGTGTTTGCCCTGCAGAGTCTTAGGGAGGCCTCTCAGATTTGTTCTAGCAGTGCCGCATGCCGCCGGACTTCTGGAAGCGAGGCACTTGAAGAGTGGGACGCTGGTATAAAAATTATCCAGGTAGAGGTGGTAACCCTGGTCCAGCAGTGGGTGCACCAAATCCCACACAATTTTTGCATAACTCCCAGTAAGGGGGGGGGGGCATTCTGGGGGCTGAATACTGGTGCCCTTCCCTTCGTGTATCCTAAATCTGTAGGTATACCCTGATGCACTCACACAGCTTACACATCTTCACGCCATACCTTGCCCTCTTACCCGGCAGGTACTCGAGGAATTGAAGCCTCCCTTTAAAATGTACCAAGGACTCATCAATAGAAATACACTTCTCGGGGGTGTATGCTTGGGAAAACCGGGCACTGAAACGGTCTAATAGGGGTCTCCGTTTATACAAACGGTCAAAACTGGGGTCATCTTGGAGTAGCCAATGCTCATTAGGATTTTTTTTTTTTTAGGTTCCAGTTCAGTTCTGATGTTGCTTTGAGGGGCCTATATATTAGACACCCCATTTTAGAAACTAGACCCCTCAAAGTATTCACAACAGCATTTAGAAAGTTTATGAACACTTTAGGTGTTTCACAGGAATTTAGAGCAAAGTAGAGGTGAAATTGACATATTTATTTTTGTCAGAAAATCATTTTTATACCTTTTTTTTCTATAACACAAAAGGTTTTACCAGAGAAACCTCAATATTTATTGCCCAGATTCTGCAGTTTTGAGAAATATCCCACATGTGGCCCTCGGGTGGTAATGGACTGAAGCACCGGCCTCCGAAGCAATAAAATAGTGGATTTTGAGGCCTCTTTTTTATTAGGCACCATGTCCGGTTTGAAGAGGTCTTGTGGTGCCAAAACAGCGGAATCCCCCAAAAATGACCCCATTTTGAATACTAGACCCCTTGAGGAATCCATTGTAGTTTTCTTGGGGTGCATGCGGCTTTTGGATCAGTTTTTATTCTATTTTTATGTGGCGTGGTGACTAAAAAACAGCAATTCTACTATTGTTTTTTTGTTCTATTTTTTTTACAGCGTTCACCATGCGCTATAAATGACATATTCACTTTATTCTGCGGGGCGATACGATTACGGCGATACCAGATGTTTATAGTTTTTTTTTATGTCTTATGGCGTTTGCACAATAAAATACGTTTTGTAAAAAATCATTCACTTTTTGTGTTACCTTATTCTAAGAGCCAGAACTTTTATATTTTTCCATCAATAAAGCCGTGCGAGGACTTATTTTTTGCGTAACGAACTGTAGTTTCCATCAGTATTATTTTTCGGTACATGCGACTTTTTGATCTCTTTTTATTCCATTTTTTGGGAGGTGAAGTGACCAAAGAATTGTGATTGTGGTACGGTTTATTATTATTTTCTTTTCGGCGTTCACCACGCGGGATAAATAATGAAATCATTTTGTAGTTCAGGCCGTTACGGACGCGCCGATACCAATTATGTATAGTTTATTTGTTTGTTTATATATTTTTATTAATAATAAAGGACTGATAAGGTAAAAAGGGGGATTTTTACTTTTATTACTTTTGCATCTTTTATTTTCTTATTTTTACACATCTTTTTTGTACTTTTTTTTAACTTTATTACTTTGTCCCACTAGGGGACATGAGGGCAGGAGGTCCTGATCGCTATTCTAATACACTGCACTACGTGCGTAGTGCAGTGTATTAGAACTGTCATCTACTCACTGACAGCAAGCATAGTGGGTCCTGACTTTGTCGATGGCATAGCCGGACGCCATTGTTTGGTGTCCGGTTGCCATAGTTACAATCGCCGGCCGCTATCGTGTAGCAGGCCGGCGATTGTAGCTTAACCCCTAAAAAGCCGCGATCCCTATTGAACGCGGCTTTTAAGGGGTTAATCAGCGGGGACACAGTGATCGGTCGCCGCTGTAGGAGCTGCGGCAGCTGCTGTACGACACAGCAGCTGTCACAGCTCTTGTATGTGTCGGGAGGACGGCCGAAATGGCCGTTACTCCCGAGACGTACTATTAGGTCATGGAGCGCGAACGATACAGCTACCATGACCTAATAGTACGTCCAGGAGCGGGAAGGGGTTAAGGACATTCACAGTGCAACGAAATACCACATTGCCCTCATAATAAATGAAAGCCACAGTGTCTCCATACCAGTGCCAACCACAGTGCTCCCACAGCAGTGCCAAGTACAGTGTTCCCATAACAGTGCCAACCACAGTGCTCCCATAACACTGCCATCCAGTGCTCCCATAAAAGTGCCAACGAGTGCTCCCATAACTGCCGCTTTCCACGATTGCATTGCGGGGGGGGGGGGCGTGATGAGCTGTTAGAGGGGGTCGCCCCCTCTTTCTAACGATTTAAATGCTGTAGTCGCTATTGACCGCGGCATTTAACGAGTTAAACAAGCGGGATCGTGCACGAGTGTCATATACATATACACCGGCATCGTATGGAGCGGGTTCACTCCGTGAGCCTGTTCCATACTTCCCCTTCCCGACTTTGGCGTATGGATACGTCAAATGTCGGGAAGGGGTTAAACTTCATGTTGGTTCCTGATTTATTCGTCCTTGTCTACCAAGGTGCCTTCCTGCCGGGACGTATGAGATTCCCATCTTGACAGGGAAGGGTTAAAGAAGTTGTCCAGGATTAGAAAAACATGGCTGCTTTCTTCCAAAAACAGCGCCACACTTGTCCATGGGTCGTGCCTGGTATTGCAGCTCAGCTTCATTGTAGTAAAAGAGGCAGGGCTGCAATAACACACACAACCTGTGGGCAGGTATGGCAGGTATGACTCAAAAAGTGATCGCAGCATATTCCATGTTAAAGGAATACCCTTAGTTTGGAAAACGAGGCGTAAAAAAACGCCCCGTTGGAACAGAACGCTGTATTTCCCATTGAAATCAATGGGCAGATGTTTGCAGGCGTTCTTCCATTTTTTTCAGGCATTTTTCGATGCGTAAACGCCCCAAAATACGCCTGAAAACACTCCGTGTGATCATACCCTGATTGCAGAAGAGGCTGTTCTTCATGAGACAAACCTTAAGGAGGCGCTGTCACCACATTATAAGTGGTCTATCTTGTACATGATGTGATCGCCCACTTGGTCATATAGTAAAACACGCCCAGTTGTCCATTGAGAGACTCATTAGCATAAAGCTAATATAGGTCATAACTCCGTCAAAAATGATCGTTTTTCTAAATAAAAAAACACTGCTGTGATCCACATTACAGCGCCGATCACATCACGTACAATATAGGCCACTTATAATGTGGTGACAGAGCCTCTTTAAGCTCTTTATTTCGGCCTTTCTTCTTGGAGGTTCTCAATTCTCACAAATGAAGGGGTTGTCCAGGTTTTGAGGAAATAAACCAGAGACTGGCGGGAGACCACAGGGTCATCGGCGCTGGAGCAGCGGGGAATTTCCAGGGGACTATGGGCTTTTTTTTATTTTACCATACACGCAGCTGTCCAATGTTTTGGGGTGCATATAAATGTCAGTCATGAGGTGTCGTAAAGAAGAGAAACGTCACAAGTCATTTATTATGTACAATGTTCCTCATGACACTAATAATAAATCTCTTCCAATATCTCCGCTCACTGGTAATGGCAGTTGTAATATTTCCTATACGAGCTCCTGGGTGGCTCATGGCAACGCTGCTCTGTTGTCATGGTTATTACCGGCTTCAGCTGCGGCCTAGTAGAGGACAGCGGGGGATCTCCAGAACGGCGCCATTCAGGTGACATATCGGGGGCAGGTAGAGCGCCATAACTCTGATCAGAAGCCGACATCTCAGTGTTAGAGGGTAAATCAGACGTCCGGTGACTATAACAAGAAGACGCCAGGACATGTCCACAGGGGAGATAATAAAAGCGCTGGATTATGGGGACACTCCTGCAGGAGAGCGGTTTTATCTTATCTGGATCTGAGTGAAGCTGCACAAGGACCTACGATCCCTCCATTTCTGCAGACGCCGGAGCTTCAGGACCTCCCAGTGACGTCAGTATTCAGCAGTTCCATGACTCTGGGGGTGACAATCACTCCATGGAAACGAGGACGAGGGGACGGCAGCAGCGTCCAGACCAGAGGACCGAGCAGCCCCTCCATCAAGTCCTCCCGTGTGACAGACCCTCCTGCTTCTGCATTAGGAGGCAGGAGACGTCAGTACAGCAAACGGCCGAGCCCTGAACAGAAAGACGTCACCCAGATACCGCAGCGGAGGATTCAGGAGCGCTGGGAAGTCTTCATCTGTGGCCGGAGGTTTCCTGTAAGACAGGTGAGAGCGGGGGTGGAGCTTCACACCTGTCCGCCCACTGGTTTACCCACAATTCTCCTTGTCTTTACCCCTCTCACCTGCTCACTTATAGGGTCTGCCTGCTTTATACACCCCCTGTCCATATACTCTATTACACCACATGGCCGTCATTACACAGAGCAGCCCCCCTCCCCCGCAGCCACGCTGTATATATGTTGTGTATATAATGTTCATATCTCTACAGCTTGTGTGTTAATATAAACATAGAGTGTAATTCCTTTAATCCGGCATCCAATAATACAGACACTCTGATAATTCAGCACTTGTTTCTAGCACAGAACTGCAATATAAACCCACAAATCAAAGAGCACTGTGTGTGGGGATCCCCCAATTATTATACTGGAGCAGGATCATGGAATACCCAAGTCTCCACCAAAAGTAAACAATGGAGGTTGGGAGCCAAAGGGGCCCTAACCATTTGTCAGTACAGGGCCCAGATACTACTAATGGCGCTCTGGGTCTGGTGTCTTAATTGAATTTGGGGTCTAGTCAGGGGTCTGAATATATTCAGGTGTCTGGTCTAGAGACGGTATTAATATTGGGGTCTGAATTAATTTAGGGCTCTGGTCTGGGGTCTGAATTGAATTTTGGGGTCTGACATCTGACAGATTTTTATCCAATGTAAGTAAAAAAAAATTACATTACTATTCAATGACAGCAAGAAGAGATCTTAAAATCGTAAGGAAATAATACAGAAAGTATATTGAAAAATGTTATATCTTTCCTTTATACAAAAAATAATTTTTATTCGCAGAAACTGGAATAGCCCTTTAACCCTTTGAGGACCAGACTGATTTTCGTTTTTATGCTTTTTTTTTCCGCCCTGCCTTCCAAGAGTAATAACTTTTTATTTTTTTGTTGACACGGCCATGTGTGGGTTTCATTTTTATGGGACAAGTTGTACTTTCTAATGGTGCTATTTAACCCCTTCCCGAATTTGTCGTAAGTATACGACATGGAAAGCCAGTGCTTCCCGCAAAATGTCGTATACTTACGCCAAATGTTTGGCACCGGCTCAGAAGCTGAGTCGGTGCCATCATCCCCGGATGTCAGCTGTATCTGACAGCTGACATCCTGCTGTAACGGCGGGAACGAAGTTAACTTCGATCCCCGACATTAACCCCTTAAATGCAGCCGTCAAAAGCGATGGCTACATTAAAGGTGTTTGCATCTCATCGACACCCCAGCAATGAAATCGCTGGGGTGTCGGTGGCTGCAATGGCAACCGGAGGCCTAATAGTGGCCTCCCGGTGTGCCTAGCACGGAAAACTTCCAGCCTCCGCCCGGAGGCGTGGCCTGAAAGGCTTCCGTAGCTGCCGGCAAGATGGCGCCGGCTCAGGAGATGAGCCGTAGCCATCAGCGGTGGATATCAGCTTTATGTTACAGCTGACATCCACATGTAACAGCAGGAACTGGAGCTAGCGCTGATCCCTGCCATTAACCCCTCAGATGCAGCGATCAGATCCGATCGCTGGATCTTTGTGGTTGCTAGCAGATCGGCAGCTGTGCCCTGCAATCGCACAACTGCCGACTGCTACTATGACACCAGGAGACCTAACAATGGCCTCCTGTTTGCCATTACGGAAGCCGATTAGGCCCCGCTCGGAGGCGAAGCCTAATCGGCTTGCTGTCAGTGAATGACTGACAGATCTAATACATTGCACTACGTAGGTAGTGCAATGTATTAGAAAAAAAAATCTGACAGTTGGACCTTCAAGTCCCCTATCGGGACTAAAGTAAAGTGTAAAAAAAGTTGTAAAAAATATAATAAAAGTTTTAAGTAATAAAATAAAACACAATCGCCCTTTTTCCCTTATCAAGTCCTTTATTATTGAAAAAAATAAATAAAGCATACATATTTGGTTCTCACAACTTGGCGACAGAAAAAATACATTCTTTTTACAAAAGTAATTTTATTGTGCAAAAAGTTGTAAAACATAAAAAAGTGCCATAAATTAGGTATTGCCGGAATCGTACGGACCCGCAGAATAAAGTTAACATGTAATTTATAACGCATGGTGAACACTGTATAAAAAAAACCTAAAAAAACTATGGCAGAATTGCTGTTTCTTGGTCACCTTGCCTCTCAAAAAATAGGATAAAAGGTGATCAAAAAGTCGCATGTACCCCAAAATGGTACCAATAATAACTACAGCTTGTCCCTCAAAAAAACAGCCCTCATACCACTACGTCTATGAAAAAATAAAATTAGTTATGGCTCCAATAAGTCAGGAAATAAAAACATGCAGTTGTGCAGATCAGAGGGGAACATTTCATCTGTTTCAAGATACGATTTATCAGGGCCCTCAAATTATTGAACCATGAAGGGGGGACCCAAACATATCTGCTAGAAGCGAGGGTACCCATATTATACCAGGACAACACTTCCCAGCAAAATTCCACAAACTGCAAAGGTGCGGAGTGTGGACCAAAGGGGGATAAGAAAGGACGCCATATATGAGTGCGACACGGGCCTGTGCAGAAAGGATGGCTTCACTGCGTAACACACATCTATGGATCATTTTATTGGTTTTTTACCCCATTATTATGCCACCTGACTATGCCCCTGATGTACTCTGCCCAGCTTACATGTACCCCCACATTATAAATGGAAACACCAGTAATACTCAAACAAAACTACTACCAAGCAAAATCTACGCTTCAAAAGCCAAATGGCGCTCCCACCCATCTGAGCCCTACAGTGTGCCCAAACAGCAGTTTACTTCCACATATATGGCGCCGCCATACCCGGGAGAACTCTTTTAACAATTTTTGGGGTGTGTGTCTACAGTGTCCTAAGCTGGGCACGACATACTTGCCACTGAATTGGCAATTCTGGGGAAAAAATTTAATTTTTACTTTGCACCATACGCAGCACATTTATTTATGGAAAAAACCTGTGGGGTGAAAATGCTCACTACACCCCTTACTAAATGCCTCGAGGGGTGTAGTTTCTAAAATGGGGTCACTTCTGGGGGGTTTATTTTATTAATTCCCATCTGAGCCTCTGCAATTGTGAACCAATTCTGTGTAAATCGCCAAATTAGGCCTCAATTTCGCATGGTACTCTCGCAATGAGCCCTGTCAAATGTCCAGGCAAAAGATTAGGGCCCCATGTAGGGTGATTCTAAAACCGGGAAACACAGCATAATAATTAGAGCGCGGTCTTGTTATGGTGGCACAAGCTGGGCACCACATATTGGCATATCTATGGAAAATATCCCATTTTCACTCTGCAATATCGAGTGCACACTAATTTATGCAAAACAGCTGCAGAGTTAACATGCTCACTACACCACTATGTAAATGCATTGAGGGGTGTAGTTTCCAAAATGGGGATCACTTTTGGGGGGGTTTCCACTGTTTTGGTCCCACAGGGGTTTTGCAAATGCGACATAACGACCAGAAACCAATCCAGCAAAATCTGTACTCCGAAAGCTAAATTGCGCTCCTTCCCTTCTGAGCCCTGCTGTGTGCCCAAAAATGAGTTTATAACCACATATGGGGTATTGCCGTAGTCGGGAGAAATTGCTTAACAAATTTTGGGTTCTTTTTCTACTTTATTTTTTGAGAAAATGAAAATTTTTGAGCTAAAGCTACGTCTTATTAGGAAAAAAAATTTAATTTTTATTTTCACTGCCCAATTCAAATAAAATCTATGAAACAGCTGTGGGGTCAAAATGCTCACTACACCCCTAGATTAATTCCTGAAGGGGTGTAGTATCACAAATGGAGTCACTTTTGGGTAGTTTCCACTGTACTGGTACCTTAGGGGCTTTGCAAAAGTGACATGGTGTCAAGTAACCAATCCAGCAAAATCTGGGCTCCAAAAGCGAAATGCCGCTCCTTCTCTTCTGTTCCTTGCCATGTGCCCAAACAGCAGTTTATGACCACAAATGGGGTATTGCCGTACTCAGGAGAAATTGCTTTACAAATATTGGGGGGGGGGGTTCTTTTTTTCCTTTATTTGTTGAGAAAATTAAAAATGTTGACCTAAAGCTACATCTTATTGATGAAAAAGGATTGTTTTTATTTTCACTGCCCAATTCTAATAAATTCTATGAAACACCTGTGGGGGTCAAAATGATCACCACACACGTAGATCTTCAAGGGGTGTAGTTTCCAAAATGGGGTCACTTTTTTGGCGTTTTCATTGTTTTGTCCCCTCAAGGGCTCTGAAAATGTGTCCTGGCCATTCCTGCTAAATTTGAGCTCCAAAAGCCAAATGGAGTTCTTTCCCTTCTAAGCCTTGCCGTGTGTCCAAACAGCAATTTATTGCCACATGTGGGGTATTGTTTTACTCTAGAGAAATTGCTTTACAAATTATGCGGTGCTTTTTCTCCTTTAATCCTTGTGGAAATGAGAAAAAATTAGCTAAACCTACATTTTCTTTGAAAGAATATAGATTTTCATTTTCACGGCCTACTTCCAATAATTTCTGCAAAAAACCTGCAGTGTCAAAATGCTCACTATACCCCTATATAATTTCCTCAAGGGGTGCAGTTTCCAAAATGGGGCCACTTGTGGGGGGTTTCCACTGTTTTGGTCCCTCAGGGGCTTTGCAAATGCGACATGGCCTCCGCAAACCATTCCTGCTAAATTTGAGCTCCAAAAGTCAAATAGCGCTCTTTCCCTTCTAAGCCCTGCTATGTGTCCAAACAGATGTTTATGACCACATGTGGAGTATTCTTTTACTCGGGAGAAATCGCTCTACAAATGTTGTGGTGCTTTTTCTCCTTTAGTCCTTTTGGAAATAAAAAAAAATTTGCTTATTTGAAAGAATGTAGATTTTCATTTTCACAGCCTACTTCCAAAAAATTTCTGCAAAAAAACTGTCTTGTCAAATTTCTCACTATACCCCTAAATAAATTCCTTCGAGGGGTGTAGTTTCCCAAATGGGGTCACTTTTGGGGGGTTTCCACTGTTTTGGTACCACAAGAGCCCTTCAAAACTGACGTGAAGCCTAAAATATATTCTAATAAAAAGGAGACCCCAAAATCCTCTAGTTGCTCCTTTGCTTCTGAGGCCGGTGCTTCGGTCCATTAGCACACTAGGACCACATGTGAGATATTTCCTAAAACTGCAGAACCTGGGCAATAAATATTGAGTTGCGTTTCTCTGGTTAAACTTTGTGTTACAAAAAAAATGGATTAAAATTAATTTCTGCAACAACAAAAAATTTAGTTTGTAAATTTCACCTCTACTTTTGTTTAATTCCTGTGAAACGTCTAAAGGGTTAAGAAACTTTCTAAATGCTGTTTTGAATACTTTGAGGGGTGAAGTTTTTAAAATGGGGTGACTTTTTGGTGGTTTCTAAGATCTAAGGACCTCAAAGCCGCTTCACAACTGAACTGGCCCCTGTAAAAATAGCCTTTTGAAATTTTCTTGAAAATGTGAGAAATTGCTGCTAAAGTTCTAAGCCTTGTAATATCCTAGAAAAATAAAAGGATGTTCAAAAAACGAGGCCAATCTAAAGTAGACATATGGGGATGTTAATTAGCAATAATTGTGTGTGGTATTACTATCTGCAGGCAGATACATTTAAATTTAGAAAAATGCTAATTTTTGCAATTTTTCGTTACATTTTGGTGTTTTTCACATTTAAATACTGTATGTATCGAGCAAATTTTGCCAGTAACATAAAGTCCAATGTGTCATGAGAAAACAATCTCAGAATCGCTTGGATAGGTTAAAGCATTCCGAAGTTATTACCACATAAAGGGAAACATGTCAGATTTGAAAAATGAGGCTCTGTCAGGAAGGTCAAAAGTGGCTAAAGAGGGAAGGGGTTAATATTATGTGTGATGTACTGGGAAGCTGGAATTTTTTTTTTAGAATGGAGTGGAATTGGAAAAAAACAGCAGGCCGGCATTTTCTTATGGATTTCGTTTTTACGGTGTTCACTGTACAGTGAAAGTGACGTGTTACCTTTATTCTGAGGGTCAGTACGATCGCGGTGATACCAAATTTATATAGTTTTTGTTATGTTTTATTACCTTTAAAAAAACGACAAAGTTTGAAAAAAATATTTGCACCATATTGTGACCCCCATAATAACGTTTTTATATTTCTGTGTACAGGGCTGTGTAAGGCGTCTTTTTGTACGTGGAAAGATGTGGTTTTTATTGATACCATTTTGGGGAATATCGGGCATTTCAAACACTTCATTCAATTTTGTGGGTGGTTATAGTGGCAAAAAAACAGCGATTCAGACATTTTTTTTATTTTTTTCACGCTATGGCGTTCACCATATTGGATAAATATTTTTATATTATTATAGCTTCGGTATTTTCGGACGCAGGGATACCTAATGTGTTTATGTTTATGTTTATTTTGTGATCTAGGGAATTATTTTTATTGTTTTTTAGCCCCTCTAGGGGATTTGTACCTGCGATCATTGGATCGCTTGTGCCATAGACTGCAATATCACAGTATTGCAGTCTATGGTGAAATCAGTACTTTGTTATTGAGACCTGCCACAGGCAGGTCCTAATAGCAATCTTCCTATAGCAGGGCTGGGAGCGTTCACAAGGCGGGCAGCTGCTAGAGGAACACACCGGCTCCCGCCATCTTGCCGCGTGTGAGCCGGTGTTACACAGCAGAGACCCAGTGTATCCGTAAACCGTCCGTATTTACAGAAGCGTTGCTAAGCAACATGTTAGTGACATCATTTGCAGCCTTCCTTTTTTTTTGCGTATCCGTATATACGGATCAAATACTGATGCACTACAGATGATATTTACGGATACCGTTCCATATATATATATACGTATAAGTTACGGATGACTACGGATTCATATTTACCGACAGTATTTACGGATAGATGAAAATACGGTCATGTGCATGGGGCCTAACCCGAGATGTATGGCGCGAGATGTTAAACGAAGATGTAAAAGAAAGTATTTACTCGGACGGATGCCATATGTCGCCCATAGACTCCCATGTTAAAAATAAGTGTACCGTATATATCGGCGTACAAGACGACTTTTTACACCCTTAAAAAAATGTCAAAAGTGTGGGGTCGTCTTATATGCCGGATATTGTCTTGTACACAGGTTGTTTCTTACCTTGTGAGCCTGCAGTCCGGTACACAGGCTCCCGGGATGCACGGAATCCGCCACGGATCTGAGGGAAGCCGGTATTAGCCGCCAGGGAACATCTCTGTAAGCCTCCGTAGATCTCCCTTTCCTCTCATTCCCTGCCTCTTAGATCTCGCGCGATGAAGCAGCCTATCTGCGCATGCGCGAGTTCAAAGAGACAGAGAGTCCTGGGTCCTGCCGCCGATGTCCATAGTGAAGCGCTCCTGCACGAAATTGTGCGTATCTTAAATTCTATATTTTAAGGGTAAAAGTTGGGGGTCGTCTTATACGCCCAGTCGTCTTATACGCCGACATATACGGTACGTTGCTTTTTTTTGCTAGATGGCACGAGATTGTATTGAATTGGTATTATGATACATTGTATAACTTGATGCAAGTTAAGGGTTAACACATCTGTAAGGCCCAGTTCACACACAGTTTTTTGATGCGGAAACCGTATCAGATTTGGTGTAAAAAAAAGTCCCAAACCGCCTCCCATTGATTTCAATGGGAGGCGGAGGCGTTTTTTTCCGCGGCGGCTTTCAGCCGCTCGTGTTACAAAAAAGCGGCATGCTCTTTCTTTCCGCCGTTTTTTACCCGAAAAATGCAGCGAAAAAGGCCACGAAAATAGCGGCAAGAATTTGCAGGCAGATTTTCCATTCCTGAATGAATTTTGAGGCAGATTTTTCTGCCTGCAAAAAAACTCTGTGTAAACGGGGTCTAACTGAGAATTTTTTATTTTATTTACAATCTATTTACTGTTTTATCTTCCCTTTTTAGAGATGACGTGTCTTCATATGATGTCATCAGTCCTACTCCTATGTGGTGAACAGGTAAGTTACAAGAGGTAGGTGACTATTTAATATGAATGTATTGTCTGCGTTATTCACATAGAGTATATATGTATACTGCTACACATGGCCCGACATGTTGCACCCATAAAATGGCGTAATCAGGAAAGATTGGTAACATATTTAGGAATGAATGACTCTCTTTTATGGACAGTTGTAGACACATGAAGGATTTTTGTGGGAATGATCTTCTACATGGGGAATAATGCCGGGGTTGCAGATATCTTGTAATGTCTGCCCCTTAAATGAAGAGAGTCTCTATAGTGAGACATATGAGAATGCGTGTACGATTGGGAGCAGATCCCATCTACAGCCCCCATATCCTTCCAAATCACTTTACTGCATCATGGGAAATACCTATTTTTGTTGGCAACTTTGCCCATGAAGGAACTTTATGCTTTAGGTTGGGGCTACATGGGAATTTCTAATCATGTGCAACACAAATGACTACTAGTACTACAGGGGCTCAGCAAATGTGACATGGCGCCCAGAAACCATTCCAAACTCCAAATGGTGCTCCTTCCATTCTGAGCCCTACCGTGTGTCCAAACAGATGTTTATGACCACATGTGGGGTATTGTTTTACTCGGGAGAAATTGCTTTACAAATGTTGCAGTGGTTTTTCTCCTTCAGTGCTTGTGGAAATGAAAAAAAATTAGCTAAACCTACATTTTCTTTGAAAAAATTAAGATTTTCATTTTTACGGCCTACTTCCAATAAGTTCTGTAAAACGCCTGTAGGGTCAAACTGCTCACTGTACCCCTAGATAATTTCCTCATGGGAAATGGGGTCACTTGTTGGGGGTTTCCACTGTTTTGTCCCCTCAGGGGCTTTGCAAATGTGACATGGCCTCCGCAAACCAATCCTGCTAAATTTGAGCTCCAAGAGCCAAATGGCGCTCTTTCCCTTCTCAGCCATGCCATGTGTCCAAACAACCGTTTATTACCACATGTGGGGTACTGTTTTACTCGGGAGAAATTGCTCTACAAATGTTGTGGTGCTTTTTCTACTTTAGTTCTTTTGGAAATGAAAAAAAATTTGCTAAACCTACATTTTATTTGAAAAAATGTCGATTTTCATTTTCATGGCTTAGTTCCAAAAATTTTTGCAAAAAAACTGGCGAGTCAAAATGCTTGCTACACCCCTAAATAAATTCCTCGAAGGGTGTAGTTTCCCAAATGGGGTCACTTTTGGGGGGTTTCCATTGTTTTGGTTCCACAAGACCTCTTTAAAGCTGACCTGGGGCCTAAAATATATTCTAATAAAAAGGAGGCCCAAAATCTACTAGGTGCTCCTTTGCTTCGGAGGCCGGTGCTTCAGTCCAGTAGCACAGTAGGGCCACATGTGGGATATTTCCTTAAACTGCAGAACCTGGGCAATAAATATTGTGTGGCATTTCTCTGGTAAAACCTTCTGTGGTACAAAAAAAATGGATTCAAAATGAATTTCTGGAAAAAAATAATGAACTTTGTAAATTTCACCTCTAGTTTGCCTTAATTCCTGTGAAATGTCTAAAGGGTTAAGAAACTTTCTAAATGCCGTTTTGAATACTTTGAGGGGTGCAGTTTGGGGTGCAATGGGGTGACTTATTGGGGGTTTCTAATATCTAAAAGCCAATGACCTCAAAGCCACTTCACAACTGAACTGGCCCCTGTAAAAATAGCCTTTTTAAATTTTCTTGAAAATGTAAGAAATTGCTACTAAAGTTCAAAGTCTTATAATGTCCTAGAAAAATAAAAGGATGTTCAAAAAACGATGCCAAACTAAAGTAGACATATGGGGGATGTTAATTAGCAACATTTTTGTGTTTATAACTGCCTGTCTTACAAGCAGATACATTTAAATTGAGAAAAATGCTAATTTTTGCCTTTTTTCGTAACATTTTGGTGTTTTTCACAATTAAATACTGAATGTATCGGGCAAATTTTGGCAATAACATAAAGTCCAATGTGTCACGAGAAAACAATCTAAGAATCGCTTGGATAGGTAAAAGCATTCCGGAGTTATTACCACATAAATTGAAACATGTCAGATTTGAAAAATGAGGCTCTGTCAGGAAGGTCAAAAGTGGCCACAGCAGGAAGGGGTTAAAGAGGCTCTGTCACTACATTATAAGTGCCCTATCTCATACATAAGGAGATCGGCGCTGTAATGTAGGTGACAGTAATGCTTTCTATTAAAAAAAACATGATCTATTTTCACCACTTTATTAGCGATTTTAGATTTATGCTAATGAGTGTCTTAATGCCCAAGTGGGCGTGTTTTTACTTCAGACCAAGTGGGCGTTGTACAGGGGAGTGTATGACGCTGACCAATCAGCGTCATGCACTCCTCTCCATTCATTTAGGTAGAGCATAGGGATCCTTTTAGATTGCTATGTGCTGTCTTATACTAACACATTAACAATACTGAAGTGTTTAGACATTTAATAGACCTTCCACGGGATGTCTATTCACAATCTCTGCACTTCGTTAATGTGTCTATGGTAGTTACAGCAGAGCACAGCGTAATCTCGCGAGATTACGCTGTAGATGACAGGTTACAACGAGATGTTGCCCTAGAAAAGGGCCAAAACAGAGAGAGCCCTAAAGAGGCCAAAATAAATGGTACCCAAATGAGGACCATAGAAATGGTGCCAAGGAAAGGACCATATAAATAGTGCCCGAGGACCACTGAAATGGTGCCTGCGTGTGGCCAAAAACAGATGATGCCCTAGAAAAGGGCTAAAACAAAGAGAGCCCTAAAGAGGCCAAATAAATGGTACCTAGATGAAGACCATAGAAATGGTTCCCGAGTAAGGACTGTATAAATAGTGACCGAGGACCACTGAAATGGTGCCTGCGTGTGGCCAAAAACAGATGCCCTAGAAAAGGGTCAAAACAAATAGAGCCCTAAAGAGGCCAAAATAAATGGTACCCAAATGAGGACCATAGAAATGGTGCCCGAGAAAGGACTATATAAATAGTGCCCGAGGACCACTGAAATGGTGCCTGCGTGTGGCCAAAAACAGATGATGCCCTAGAAAAGGGCCAAAACAAAAAAAGCCGTAAAGAGGCCAAAATAAATGGTACCCAAATGAGGACCATAGAAATGGTGCCCGAGAAAGGACCATATAAATTGTGCCCGAGGACCACTGAAATGGTGCCTGCGTGTGGCCAAAAACAGATGATGCCCTAGAAAAGGGCCAAAACAAAGAGAGCTCTAAAGAGGCCAAATAAATGGTACCTAGATGAAGACCATAGAAATGGTTCCTGAGTAAGGACTATATAAATAGTGCCCGAGGACCACTGAAATGGGGCCTGCGTGTGGCCAAAAACAGATGCCCTAGAAAAGGGTCAAAACAAATAGAGCCCTAAAGAGGCCAAAATAAATGGTACCCAAATGAGGACCATAGAAATGGTGCCCGAGAAAGGACTATATAAATAGTGCCCGAGGACCACTGAAATGGTGCCTGCATGTGACCAAAAACAGATGATGCCCTAGAAAAGGGTCAGAACAAATAGAGCCCTAAAGAGGCCAAAATAAATGGTACCCAAATGAGGACCATAGAAATGGTGCCCGAGAAAGGACCATATAAATAGTGCCCGAGGACCACTGAAATGGTGCCTGCGTGTGGCCAAAAACAGATGATGCCCTAGAAAAGGGTCAGAACAAATAGAGCCCTAAAGAGGCTAAAATAAATGGTAATGGATGAGTATAATATAGTGAGTGTGGGTAGGTTTGTGTAAAATGGAAGTGTGTTATTTAGTGAGTGCAAAGAAGTATATAATAGATGAGTGTAAATTAGTGAGTTTGGGTAGGTAGGTATATATTGGATGAGTGTAATATAGTGAGTGCAGATAGGTAGGTATATAATGGATGAGTGTTATATAGTGAGTGCAGGTAGGAAGGTAGGTATATAATGGATGAGTGTAATATAGTAAGTATGGGTTAGTTGGTGTATGTCACGTAGTGATGGAGGTATGTGGTGGTGGCCAGGAGCCAGAAGACGTCATGTAGAGGTAAGTATATGGCAGCCGCAGAGAGCCTTATGCCCCCTCTTTTTAGCCTTGTGGGGAAAGTGAAGACAACATTTCCAGAGGAGAGATGAAGCATGATCATTTTCCTCAGGTTCCCAAGATTTCTCCTCAGACCAAAGTTTTTCTAATTGACCAGGTACCGGAGCTTCCCTCTGGACCTCTTGGTGCCCAGAATCCCGTTGACTTCATACTCTCTATCAGGAGTGGAGGAAGCAGGAGAACGAGGAAACTTCTTGGAGAAGTGATTCCGGAACAGAGACTTGGGAAGAGGCACATGAAAACATTTGGGAGTTTTCAAAGACTGTGGGAGTCGGAGCTTGTAGAAAACCAAGGATCCAATTTAAAACAGTCCTCAAACAAATGTACTTGGTGGATCACTAGACCTTGTCTCCTGGGTGGAATTGTGGAGGAACTCTATACTTCTTGTATGCATTTCCCTTCAATCGGCCTACTCCTTTACTTATAGACTCCTTGGCCTCCTGCCCTTTGTGCAAGAATTGAGTGAAACTGGCTGCTGGAACTTTGGACAGTGTTGGAACTGGCAGAGGGATTCTTGGATGCTGTCCATAAATCAAGAAAAAAGGTGTGGATTCCCAGGTGTAGTTATTATAAGCAAACTCTGCCCAGGGAAGGAGACTAGTCCTGTCATCTTGAAGTGCGGACACAAAATTGCTGAAAAAGTTTTCCAAAACCTGGTTGAACCATTCCAATTCTCCATTAGATTAATGGTGGTAGGCGGAAAGAAAATCCAACTTAACTTCAAACAACTTGCAGAGTGGCCTTTAGAACTTTGAAGTAAATTTCACTCCTCTATCGAACACGATATGCTTAGGGAGTCATCGCAGACGAAAAATGTGTTTACTGAAGAGATTAGACAGACTTTTAGCAGAAGAAAGGCCGGTCAGAGGAATAAAGTGTGCCATCTTCAAAAAACAGTCAACTACGAACCAGATTACAGTACAACCAGAGCAACTTGGTAAGCCAAGTCCAACCTGCTTGATGAGGGTTTAGTTTATATGCCGTTTGCAGATACAATACATTTTTGTGGTCGGTGTAGACAGTGATGGCATAATGAGCACCTTCTAGCAAACGTCTCCATTCTTCGAGAGCTAATTTTATGGCCAAGAGTTCCTGATCTCCAATGCCATCATTTTTCTGGGTAGGGGACAAGGCATTGGAGAAGAATCCACAGGAAAGCGTTTTTGCTTTATAATTTTTTTGAAAAAGAACAGCACGCACTCCTTACAGATGAGACCTGCTTCTCCAAGATGGAGGTTTCACTGTAGTCCGGTCCATGGAGAACTAAGGCAGAGGAGAAGGCCTGTTTAAGGCTGAGGAAAGCAGAAACTACTTTAGAAGTCCGAATTTTGGCAATGAAACCCATTTTGGTGATAGCAGAGATGGGTGCCACCAGGTAAGAAAATTTAGGAATTAATTGTCGATCATAATTAGTAACTTCAGGAAGTCGTTGTATGGCTTTGAGTCCATGGGGACTAGACAATTTAAGTACTGCTGGATCTATTTGAATTCCTTGATCAGAGATATATCCTACAAAAGACAGTCTGGATCACTCAAAAAGCAATTTTTTAAGCTTGGCATATAGATGATTCTCTGTAAGTCGGTGCAGAACAAGACTCTATTGCTTGCGATGAGTATAGTGGTCTGGGGAGAAAACAAAAATGGCATCCAAATATAACAAAACACAGCCGTATAACAGATCTTGCAAAATGTCGTTAACATGTTCTTGAAAGACAGTCGGGGGATTTCTGAGACCAAAAGCCACAATTAGATATTCATGGTTTCCATCTCTAGTGTTAAACATGATTTTCCCCTCATTCCCTTTACAGATGTGAATCAAATTGTAAGTACCACGTAAGTCTAGCTTGGTGAAAATCTTAGCACCTTGCAGTCAGTCAAAGAGCTTGGAAATGAACGTGGGTTTTTTTTTATCGTGATTTCATTAAGACCTCATTAGTTAATACAGGGCCTGTTCATCCTTGATGCGGTCTGCCAGACCTTTCCAAAACATAGCGACAAGAGAATCAATGTTCCACTGTAAGGCCCCATGCACACGACCGTGCCCGCAATCACGGCCCGCCGCCGACTGACAGCCGCATTTTCGGGCCGTGCTCCCATACAAAGTATGGGAGCACGGCCCGCAAAATGCAAAAGAACTACGGAAAGGTGTCAGTGTTCAAAGAAAGTGAATGGCTACGTTTTTGCGGACCGCAGTTGCGGTCCGCAAAAACTGAGTTTTTTTTCGGTCGTGTGCATGGGGCCTTACTCTGTGGATAATGTGCAAAACTGGATGGCATATTGTCCTACTGGAGTAGTGACGAAGAAGCAGATGATGACTTTTTTAAAAGTCGTGAAAAATTCTTGGGTAACAAACATGATGGGGTTGTCCTTTTCCGTAGAGGTGAAGCCCAGGCCTGCCGCCTCACCAGACAGTAGAGACAAGATGTTGGCTACCATAGCGTGGTCGGAAGCAAATTGCTGCGCTAAAAGCTGAAAACGGATTGTTCATTGATTTAATCCTCTACAAGGCCTGGAGTCGCCTTTGTAAGGTGGAGGAGCTGTCGATGCAATCCAGGACTGAAGGCAGCAAATTGAGGAGGTGGCGATTGCGCCCCAGCAGCAGATAAAACACTTTTAATAACTGATACAATTGATACTAGCGGACACATTGCCTGAAATGGTGTAGAAAGTTCTCTAGGATCTGGTTGACCCTTTCCACTTGGCCATTGAACTGTGGATGGTATGCAGAAGAAAAATCTAACTTGACTTCCAGCAGGCCACACAGAGCTCTCCAAAATCTTTAGGTGAACTGTACACCATGGTCAGAAACAATATGATGGGAAAGAACATGCAGGCGAAATATATGCTGTATAAAGAGACCGGCAAGATGAGGAGCAGAAGGCAAACAAGACAAAAGATCAAAATGTGCCATTTTGAAGAAGCGATCTACCATCACCCAGATGGTATTGAATTCGGGTGAAAGGAGTAGATCCCTCACAATGTCCATTGCAATATGTTGCCACAGAGAATCAGGGACTGGAAGAGGCCGAAGAAGGCCAGGTGGTCTGGACTTGGAGGTCTTGTTCCGGGAGCAGAAGGAACAGGAAGCCACATAGTCCTGAACATCCAGGACCATGGCTGGCTACCAAAATTGACGAGAAATGAGCTCTCTGGTTTTACGCACACCTGCGTGACCGGCCAGTTTAGGGTTATGTCCCCAGGAAAGCACTGTCATTCTTCTGGCTGAGGGAACAAAGGTTTTACGATGATGGATATCCTTTAGTAGGACCGGAGCCACCAGAATGATGCGAGAAGGATCGATATAATATGTTTCACTTGATCAGAGTCATCAAATCACCGAGACAGATTCGGATATTACATCGGTGAAAGGTTTGGCCTCAGCTTACTTGTCCTTAAACACCCACAGCTCATTTCTCAAATTGAAATACATGTCTCAGTGGGAGACGGATATGGGTCGGGAGTTCTCGGAGGAGGACTGGAGGGCTGCTTTACATCACTCACATAGGATATCCAAATGTGTCAATCATATAGAAGCCATTAGGATAATTCTGTTTCGTTGGTACCTCACACCTGTTACAACATATGCAAGCCAGGGCTTCTCCTTTGTGTTGGAGGGAATGTGGAGCAAGGGGCACATTATTTCATCTATGGTGGACATGTAAATCAGTCTACCCATTCTGGAAGCGTATCTTCCGCTACATATCAGAATTAATGGGAGCAGAACTTTTACCTTCCCCTGCATTGGCTTTATTGGATATGCAGATGGATGAGATCCCTTTAGAATATAGGTGGCCAATAAGCCATATTCTTATCGCTTCCAGATTCCATATAGCCAAGAGATGGAAAACAGCTGAGGCTCTGAATCTCTCGGAGGTGCTAAACAGGGTTTATCTTCACTTCTATTACGTATTTCACTTTGCTACATCTAAAGGTTATAGGCAGAAGTGTTTGTCTCAATGGGCCCCTTGGACGGAGTTACCCCATGTTCAACTTCTGCTCCGCAAGAACTCTGTCACTCTGTGAATGTATCTGTGCTAACTTATACATGGTTTTCGTATCCTGCATCATCCTGTTCCTTTTTGACATCTCATATGTATAATTGCTTGTATTTATCACCACCGCTCTTTGTATGTCTGTTTTTATGTTTGTTTGTCTGTTAATATGTCAGTATGTCAACGTACGAGGCACGTTTCTGATATCTAAAGGTGCAAGCTTTTTCTGTGTTCTGTATACAACACTGTGAGACTGTATCATTGGGATGTTGTATACTTTTGTATTGTACTTTGGAAAAATAAAAACCAAGTGAAATTCAAATCACTGAGACAGAGCGTCAGCCTCAGTATTCCTTTCGGCAGGACGGAAATGTAACAGAATTTCAAATCAGGCAAAGAAGAGCGCCCACCTGGCCTGGCGCGGATTCAACCGCTGAGCGGTCTGTAGATAGACCAAATATTCGTGGTCTGAAAATAATTACAGGATGCATGACCTCTTCTAGCAGATGTTTCCACTCTTCCAATGCCAATTCAATGGCCAGAAGCTCCTGATCTCTAAGAGTAATTCTTCTCGGCAGGAGAAAATAACTAGGAGAAGAAGCCGCAGGTAACAGTCTTGCCGGTAAGACCTTTTTGCGTCAGGTCTGCACCTGTACCGATAGTAGAGGCATCCACCTCAAAGAAGATTTGCTTGGAGACGTCCGGATGCTGCAATATAGGGGCGGCAGAGACAGACTGTTTGAGTTGAAGAAATGCCTATTTGGTCTCTTGGGTCTCATTTTTGGCATTCACTCCTTTCTTTGTAAGAGCTGAAATAGACGCCAGTAATGAAGAGTAGTGGGGAATAAACTGCCGGTAGAAATGTGCAAATCCCAGAAAGCGTTGAATTACACGGAGACCCTGAGAACAAAGCCAGTTCAACACAGCAGATATTTTGTTGGTGTCCATCTTCAATCCCTGAATATTGAAAATATACAACCCCAGCACTCACAGAGGTACGCAAAAGATCCAGATGCAAACAAATTTAAGTTTTATTGCAACAAAAGATGGTAAAGTTGAGGTGGAAAGCGACTTGGTAAGACGTTTCGGCCGAACCTCGGCCTTTGTCACGGTCGCTAAAATGATAAAGAATAAAATGCTTTTACAAAGTTGGCAATAAAATTTACAAAAATACAGTATGAACAAATGAAAATAATAATATGAAAATAACATATATAGATGAGTTATCTCTGTTTACATGAAATTATATAGCGCTGTCACCTCAGATATACACAGAGAACAATTATTATACATTATAAGGAAAAATAAAAATATTTTAATACTGAACTGTATAAAGAAAATTGCGTGATCAATTAGTGGAACACGTAACACAAGAATTAAGGAAATCATAATCATCTATGAAAGAATAAGTCATAATGATCTATAAAAACAAGACTAGGGGCTGAATAGTCAGAACAAAATTAAGTTAAATATGCTCAAGGAGGATCTAGCAGTATATAACTGTATGTGGCATAAACAATCTGGAAACCTCTGATGGTGATGCAATACCTAGGTTACATATATTGATTTAGTTTTGTTATTGTGGTGGGGAGAGGAAAGAGTCCTCACTGTAGACCATACCATAAAGTACCGGTAGAAAATAAAGGACAGTGTGAAAAGGAACAAACACTAGAGGATAAACTAAAGGGAGAAAGTAAGAGGAAAGACATGTGCTGCTGTACCTGTAAGACGATATCACTGGTATGGGTTGTCCGCCGGATATTCCCTGTGTGTCTGTGCTATGTGAGTTGCGTCTGTGTTTATACCAGACCAACCGGAACTGACGTCAGTGGTACAGCCAGAGCCGTCTAACAGCTGATATGTGAGTGCAGTGAATATTCATGAGGTAATTATAGCAAGGGACCGTGAAAAAGAAACCTTCTGGGAGTATTGACAGAGCCATCTAGCTGCTGATATGTGAGTGCAGTGAATATTCATGAGGTAATTATAGTAAGGGACCGTGGAGAAAGAGAGCAAAGGGACCTAGCAGCTGATGTGAGTGCAATGAATATTCCTGAGGTTATTATAGTAAGAATCCTAGATTCAGGGATAATGCAATCTGCTGGCATCGATATATAGATGACATATTTTGCATATGGAAAGGTACTGAACAATCTGCCATAGATTTTGTCCAGGAAATTAACACCATACGTGAGGGTCTACAATTTACATTAAATCTGAGTTCACAGGAGATAAGCTTCCTGGACACGTTGGTTAAGAAAAATAACACTGGCCATCTAGTTGTCGATCTATATACCAAACCCACAGACAGAAATGGCCTGCTCCATTTCCAGAGTAACCATCCGTATAAAACTAAAACCTCACTTCCTAAATCTCAATATAAACGCATCTCTAGGATTGTAACAGATGAGACAACACGACACACTAGATTACAAGAAATGACTGACAAATTCAAAGACAGAGGTTATCCTTCACGGATACTTCAACAAGAACTGCATAATACGATTCAAGAAGATCACACACCTTGTACCACCCGCAACGACACTAAACTAAATAGAATTCCGTTTGTACATACATATCACCCTTTGGTTCCAAAATTCCAACAAATTATTAGAAAACATTGGCACCACCTCAGTACAGCCTACCCGACCATTCTAGAATTTAAGTCGCCTGCGATGATGTGCCTCAAACGCCCACCCAATTTCAGGGATAGATTGGTTAGAGCAGACATTGGCAGCAACACTAAATTGCCCAGACAAACTTTCTTACGACCCAGACATAATGGAACTTTCCCATGCCTCCATTGCTCATGCTGCTCCAACGTTATCAAGGGTGATCGGTTCCAGCATCCCCACACGAACAAATCTTTTCCCATAAAAGGCTTCTATACATGTGATACCAATTTTGTGGTATACCTGGTAAAGTGCCCGTGTGGGCTAATATATGTGGGCGAAACCACACAACACATTAGGGATCGCATAACAAGCCACAAATCTACTATCCGCTGTAACAAAAACTGGTTACCATTACCAGACCACTTCAGTAAGGCTAATCATCAACTTTCCCAATTTCAGTTCCAGATAATTGAACACGTTCCTCAACCACGTAGAGGTGGCAACCACATACATTTACTTAAGGAACGGGAATCCTACTGGATACATACATTACAAACCTTAAGTCCCAGGGGTCTCAATAGGGAATTTGACCTAATGAATTGATACGAAACCCTATTATCTTCTGTGCAGTTCATGTATTAATGCCAGTTCCTATATCTTGTTTGACTTGCATATTCTAACTTGTTGTCTTTTCTGTTTCTAGATACGCTAGAGAAAAAACACATCCACATGGACCAGGTAAAAGTACCATAAAACCGGCTGTCAAATCTCATCTTTATTCCTTCATTTTTATACATATATATTTTTTCTGATTTTTATTTTTTATTTTTATTTTTTCAAAATTTTTTCTAATTTTTCTAATTTTCCCTTCTCTCCATGTTGCCATGACTACTATCACCTTCTATACCGTTCCTACATCTATCCTTACATTGACATCCCATACACATGGGCTGAGATCATCTATACCTTCAGACATACGGTCCCTTTCCTTCTCTGGTTCGTTGTCATGGCAACTAGATAGCGTCCAATCAGTTTCTGTCAACATACTTCTCTATATAGTTGCATTCCTTCATTACATGCCACTCACATATATATATATATATATATATATATATATATATATACACACACTAACACACATTCTTACTATAATAACCTCAGGAATATTCATTGCACTCACATCAGCTGCTAGGTCCCTTTGCTCTCTTTCTCCACGGTCCCTTACTATAATTACCTCATGAATATTCACTGCACTCACATATCAGCAGCTAGATGGCTCTGTCAATACTCCCAGAAGGTTTCTTTTTCACGGTCCCTTGCTATAATTACCTCATGAATATTCACTGCACTCACATATCAGCTGTTAGACGGCTCTGGCTGTACCACTGACATCAGTTCCGGTTGGTCTGGTATAAACACAGACGCAACTCACATAGCACAGACACACAGGGAATATCCGGCGGACAACCCATACCAGTGATATCGTCTTACAGGTACAGCAGCACATGTCTTTCCTCTTACTTTCTCCCTTTAGTTTATCCTCTAGTGTTTGTTCCTTTTCACACTGTCCTTTATTTTCTACCGGTACTTTATGGTATGGTCTACAGTGAGGACTCTTTCCTCTCCCCACCACAATAACAAAACTAAATCAATATATGTAACCTAGGTATTGCATCACCATCAGAGGTTTCCAGATTGTTTATGCCACATACAGCTATATACTGCTAGATCCTCCTTGAGCATATTTAACTTAATTTTGTTCTGACTATTCAGCCCCTAGTCTTGTTTTTATAGATCATTATGACTTATTCTTTCATAGATGATTATGATTTCCTTAATTCTTGTGTTACGTGTTCCACTAATTGATCACGCAATTTTCTTTATACAGTTCAGTATTAAAATATTTTTATTTTTCCTTATAATGTATAATAATTGTTCTCTGTGTATATCTGAGGTGACAGCTCTATATAATTTCATGTAAACAGAGAACTCATCTATATATGTTATTTTCATATTATTATTTTCATTTGTTCATACTGTATTTTTGTAAATTTTATTGCCAACTTTGTAAAAGCATTTTATTCTTTATCATTTTAGCGACCGTGACAAAGGCCGAGGTTCGGCCGAAACGTCTTACCAAGTCGCTTTCCACCTCAACTTTACCATCTTTTGTTGCAATAAAACTTAAATTTGTTTGCATCTGGATCTTTTGCGTACCTCTGTGAGTGCTGGGGTTGTATATTTTCAATATTGTGGGATTCTCGTCCCTACCTTACTAGCACCACGCCAATTGATTGAGGAGTGCATCCCAATATCTATTTTTCATCTTCAATCCCTGGTCAGAGACTATATAATCTAGAAAGGGAAGGGAGGATTTCTGGAAGACCCACTTCTCCAACTTTGCACAGAGCTTATTCTCCAGCAACCATTGAAAGACCTGTCGAACACGTTTCCAATGTGTAGTCAAAGCGGGTGAGAAAATCTTGATGTCGTCTAGATACATCACCACATTGACATATAACGGATGTCGTTAACTTGCTTATCATTGCTTTGCATCAAAAGGGCCTTACAGGCAAGGACATTGCTGCTTGTAAGATTACCCCAAAATGAACCATTTATCGGATCATCCAGTACTTCAAGGAGAGAGGTTCATTTGCTATGAAGAAGGCTTCAGGGTGTCCATGAAATTCCAGCAAGTACCAGGACCTTCTCCTAAAGAGGATTCAGCTATGGGATCGGTTCAACAGCAGTGCAGCGCTTCCTCAGACATCTGTCAGTGCATCTGCACGCACAGTGAGGTGAAGGCTTTTGGAGGCTGGACTGGTGTCAAGAAGAGCTGCAAAGAAGCCACTTCTCTCCAAGAAAAACATCAAGGACAGACTGACATCCTGTTTTAAGTATATTGATTGGACTGCAGAGGACTGGGGTAAAGTTATTGTAATGCTGGCGGCAGGTCCCTCTCCTGCCAGTGGTCTCCGTCGCTGGATCCTGTACCTTGCTTGACAGCCTCCTCCACCACGAGGTCGCTAACGTCCACTGATGTCTCCTGCTCACGGCAGCCGGATACCAAGTGCGCGCTGGCCCAGGCCGTTTCTTAAAGGGCCAGCATGTAAGTATATAATGGATGAGTGTAATATAGTGAGTGCAGGTAGGTATATAATGTATAAGTGTAATATAATGAGTGCAGGTAGGTATATAATGGATGAGTGTAATATAGTGAGTGCAGGTAGGTATATAATGGATGAGTGTAATATGAGTGCAGGTAGGTATATAATGGATGAGTGTAATATAATGAGTGCAGGTAGGTATATAATATATGAGTGTAATATAATGCGTGCAGGTAGGTATATAATGGATGAGTGTAATATAATGAGTGCAGGTAGGCATATAATGTATGAGTGTAATATAGTGAGTGCAGGTATGTATATAATGTATGAGTGTAATATAGTGAGTGCAGGTAGGTATATAATGTATGAGTGTAATATAGTGAGTGCAGGTAGGTATATAATGTATGAGTGTAATATAATGAGTGCAGGTAGGTATGTAATGTATGAGTGTAGTATAGTAAGTGCAGGTATGTATATAATGTATGAGTGTAATATAGTGAGTGCAGGTAGTTATATAATGGATGAGTGTAATATAATGAGTACAGGTAGGTATATAATGGATGAGTGTAATATAGTGAGTGCAGGTAGGTATATAATGGATGAGTGTAATATAGTGAGTGCAGGTAGGTATATAATGGATGAGTGTAATATAGTGAGTGCAGGTAGGTATATAATGGATGAGTGTAATATAATAAGTGCAGGTAGGTATATAATGGATGAGTGTAATATAATGAGTGCAGGTAGGTATATAATGTATGAGTGTAATATAATAAGTGCAGGTAGGTATATAATGGATGAGTGTAATATAATGAGTGCAGGTAGGTATATAATGGATGAGTGTAATATAATGAGTGCAGGTAGGTATATAATGGATGAGTGTAATATAATGAGTGCAGGTAGGTATATAATGGATGAGTGTAATATAATGAGTGCAGGTAGGTATATAATGGATGAGTGTAATATAATGAGTGCAGGTAGGTATATAATGGATGAGTGTAATATAATGAGTGCAGGTAGGTATATAATGGATGAGTGTAATATAATGAGTGCAGGTAGGTATATAATGTATGAGTGTAATATAGTGAGTGCAGGTAGGTATATAATGGATGAGTGTAATATAATGAGTGCAGGTATGTATATAATGGATGAGTGTAATATAAAGAGTGCAGGTAGGTATATAATGGATGGGTGTAATATAATGAGTGCAGGTAGGTATATAATGGATGAGTGTAATATAATGAGTGCAGGTAGGTAGGTAGGTATGTCAGTAATACACTGCAGAATTAAGGCGGGATTCACACGACAGGGTTTCCCGGCCGGGTGCCGGCCGTTCATAAATCGGCCGGCACCCGGCTGCATTAGGAACAATAGACCCCTAATGGGGCTATTCACACGACCGATTTTTTGACGGGCCAGGAAAACCGGCCGTCAAAAAATGGGACATGCCCTATTTTCGGCCGGCCGCCCGGCTCCCATAGAAGTCTATGGGGCCGGGTAATACACGGCCATCACCGGAATGTGTCCCGAGTGATGGCCGGGTCAACCGTCGCTCGTGCACTCTCTCCTCCTCACAGTGCAGAGTGCATGTGAGGAGGAGGAGTTGATGCCATTCGGACGAATGGCTACGCTGGTGATACTGTGTGGCAGGGTCGAGGTGTACAGCAGGTGGAAGGGAGCGCTGCGCTGGCTCCCTTCCCCTGCTTGTTACGGTTCCCGACCGCTGGCTGTGTTTTTACGGCCAGCGGTCAGGGTCCTTAAAACCTGAGCCATAGACTTTTTACGGCTCAGGTTTTAACTTGCTGCCCGCGCGATCGGGCAGCTGAATGTCGGGTCTCCGGCTGTCAGTGACTGCCGGGGACCCTGAGGAGAGGATAGAAGCAGCTTTCACTGCTTCTGTCTTCTACGATGTCTTTTTACACAACGCTCAATGAACGCTGTGTATAGGAATAGAGACAGCAGCGGTGCCTTCTCTATTCCTCCCGGTGATCATGTGACTGGTCACATGATCGCCGGGTGCCGTTAGTGACAGACTGCTGCTGGGTCTTACTAGACCTAGCACAGCCCTATTAATGACAATCGTCACTGTGAGAGGACTGATTTCCCCTGTAACTGGGGCTGCTGTGCAGCTCCAGTTACAGGAAAAACATGGTGTAAAAGAAAGAAAAAAAATATTAAAAGTTCCAAAAAGGTATTTTTTGACCTTTGAGGGACAGACCATAATAATAAAAAAATAAGTAAAGTGCAAAAAATTCATCCGATTAAAAAACGGTCGGGGAAAAAACCGGATGCAAATCGGGTCCAAATCGGCCGGTAAAAACGGCAACATGGCCCGGAACGGAATCGGAACGAATGCAAACCGGCCGGGAAAATCGGCCAAAAACGGCCGATTTTCCCGGCCGACACTCGGACCCTGTCGTGTGAATGAGGCCTAACGCAGCATGTGATTAAGATTTTTATAAATATTATTCATTTGTATTAACCCCTTCAGGACTGAGCCTGTTTTGGACTTCAGGACGAAGCCGATTTTTAAAATCTGACATGTGTCACTTTATGTGGTAATAACTCCGGAATGCTTTTACCTATCCAAGCGATTCTGAGATTGTTTTCTCGTGACACATTGGACTTTATGTTACTGGCAAAATTTGCCCGATAGATTCAGTATTTAATTGTGAAAAACACCAAAATTTAGCGAAAAATTGCAAAAAATTGCATTTTTCTAAATTTAAATGTATCTGCTTGTAAAACCGATAGTAATACCACACAAAATAGTTACTAGTTACCATCCCCCACATGTCTACTTTAGTTTGGCATCGTTTTTTGAACATTATTTTATTTTTCTAGGACGTTACAAGGCTTAGAACTTTAGCAGCGATTTCTCATATTTTCAAGAAAATTTCAAAAGGCGATTTTTACAAGGACCAATTCAGTTCTGAAGTGGCTTTGAGAGTCTTATATATTAGAAAGTCCCCATAAATCACACCATTTTGAAAACTGCACCCCTCAAAGTATTCAAAACAGCATTCAGAAAGTGTATTAACCCTTTAGGCGTTTCACAGGAATTAAAGAAAAGTAGAGGTGAAAGTTACAAATTTCATTTTTTTTATACAAAATTCATTTGTAATACATTTTTTTTCTATACCACAGAAGGTTTTTCCCAAAAAATGTAACTTATTATTTATTGCCCAGATTCTGCAGTTTTTAGAAATACCCCACATGTGGCCCTAGTTCGATCATGGACTGAAACACAGGCCTCAGAAACAAAGGAGCACCTAGTGGATTTTGGGGCCTTCTTTTTTTAGCATATATTTTAGGTACCATGTCAGGTTTGAAGAGGTCTTGTGGGGCCAAAACAATAAAGACCCCCAAAAGTGACCTCATTTTGGAAACTACACCCCTCAGGGAATTTATCTAGGGGTATAGTTAGCATTTTGAACCCACAGTTTTTTTGCTAAATTTATTTGAATTAGTTTGTGAAGATGAAAATCTACTTTTTTCTGAAAAAACGTAGAAATTTTTAATTTTTTCAAGGTATAAAAGAGAAAAAACACCCCAACATATGTAAAGCAATTTCTCCTAATTATAGCAATTAGCATATGTGGTAATAAACTGCTGTTTGGACCCACAGCAGGACTCAGAAGGAAAGGAGCACCATTTGGATTTTGAAATTCTGATTTTGCTGGAATGGTTTTCAGTGCCGTGTCACGTTTGAAATGCACTGGAGGGAACAAAATAGTGGAAACCCCCGGAAAGTGACCCCATTTTGGAAAGTACACCCCTCAAGGAATTTTTCTAGGGGTAAAGTTAGCATTTTGACCCCACGGTTGTTTTGCTGAATTCATTGAAATTATTCTGTAAAGGTAAAAATCGACTTTTTTTCTGAAAAAAGGTAGCCATTTTTTAATTTTTACAAGGAATAAAGGAGAAAAAGCACCCCAATATTTGTAAAACAATTTCTCCCGATTACGGAAATATGCCATATGTGGTAATAAACTGCTGTTTGGACCCACAGCGGGTCTTAGAAGGGAAGGAGCGCTATTTGGCTTTTGGAGCTCAAATTTAGCTGAAATGGTTTTTGGGTGCCATGTCGCATTTGCAAAGCCTCTGAGAGGCCAACACAGTGGAAACCCCCCAAAAGTGGAAATTACACCACTTAAAGAATCTATCTAGGGATATAGTGGGCATTTAGACCCCACAAGTCTTTTGCAGGATTTATTAGAATTAGGCCGTGAAAATGAATATCGACATTTCTTCCACTAAAATGTTGCATTTTTTTCAATTTCACAAAGGATAAAGGGGGTAAAAGCTGCCCAACATTTGTAAAGCAATTTCTCCCGAGTACGGCAATACCCCACGTGTGGTCACAAATGGTTTTTCATTAGAAAGTAATTAACCCTTTCTGGAGTGATCCATTTTTTTCTTTTCCTTCTTAGTTTTTTCCTCCCCGCGTTCCAAGAGCCACAACGTTTTTATTTTTCAGTCAATAGAGCGGTATGAGGGCTTATTTATTGAGGGACGAGCGGTCGTTTTTATTGGTGCAACTTTTTGGTAAATACAACTTTTTGAGCACTTTTTATTACATTTTTAGGTAGAGCTAAGGTGACCAAAAAAACAGTGATTTTGCCGTTCTAAATTCTTTATTTTTTCCGTGAGACGCTCCATACATCACCCCCCACACTAAGACATGCTATGACCTGGTGCGCGCAGGGGTTAATGCGCAGCGCATGGTGCGGAGT
Organism: Rhinoderma darwinii; assembly: GCF_050947455.1. Classification (NCBI taxonomy): domain Eukaryota; kingdom Metazoa; phylum Chordata; class Amphibia; order Anura; family Rhinodermatidae; genus Rhinoderma; species Rhinoderma darwinii. Next base: position 563,551 of record NW_027464386.1, read on the forward strand.
GAAAATTACAATTTTCCACTCATATGCCATTTTAGTGCACTACATGTTATGCCCAGTTTGTGCCACTGAAGACAAATAACTCAAAATATTAACCGGGTTCTCCCGGGTATGGCGATGCCATATCTGTGGACGTAAATTGGTGTTTAGGCACGCTGCAGGGCTCAGAAGGGAGGGAAGCCATTTGGCTTTTGGGGCACAGAGTTTGCTTGGTAGTAGTTCTGTTTGGGGTTTTGCTGGTATTTCAGTTTATAATGTGGGGGCATATGTTATCTGTGCGGAGTACATCAGGGTAAATGTTATCTGTGCGGGGTACATCAGGGTATAATAAGAGGGTATAATAATGCAGTAAATAAATAATTATCCGCAGATATGTGTCGCACTGATAAATGGCGCCCGATCTTATCCGCTTTTGGAACACTCTGCACATTTTGCATCGCCATATTCTGAGAGCCAGAACTGTTTTAGTTTTTTCTCCACTGGAGCCGTGTGAGGGTTTATTCTTTGCGGGACAATCTGTAGTTTTCATTGGTACCATTTTGGGGTACCAGAAATTTTTTTGATCACGTTTTATTCCATTTTTTGGCAAGCAAGGTGACCAAAAACCATCAATTCTGACAATGTTTTTTATTTGTTTTTTTTTATGGCCTTCACCCTGGGCTATAAATGACCATTATATTTTATTCTGCGGGTCGGTACGATTACGGCGATACCAGATGTATATAATTTTTTTATGTTTTGCAGCGTTTGTGCAATAAAATCACTTATTTATAAAATAAATTATTTTCTGTGTCACCATATTCTTAGAGCCATAACGTTTTTATTTTTCAGTCAAAAAAGCGGTGTAAAGGCTTGTTTTTTGCGGGACGAAATGTAGTTTGTATTGGTACCATTTTGGCGTACATGCGACTTTTTGATCACTTTTTATTGTATATTTTGGGAGGGTTGGTAACCAAAAAAATTGTGATTCGGGCACTGTTTTTCGTTTATTTTTTTCGCGGTGTTCACCGTGCGGGAAAAATAATATTACAGTTTTATAGTTGGGGTCGTTACGAATGCGGTGATACCAAATATGTGTACTTTTTTTAACGTGTTAATTTTTTTCCTATAATAAAATTCTTATTATAGGAAAAAAAGCATTCTTTGTTTATGTCACTTCTAACTTTTATTTTTACACTTTTTAAAAACATTTTTATTATCTTTTTTTTTACTTATTTCACTTGTCCCACTAGGGGACACTTAGACTTGCAGCTTTGATCGCTGCTGGAACACATTACACTACACACGTAGTGTAATGTGTTCTAACTGTCATTGTGACGTAACTGTCACACTGACAGGAAGCAGAGGAGGAACGGCCGGAGGCTGATCCTCCGAGGCTTCCGTACATGGCAACCCGGAGGTCATTGTCTGGCCTCTGGTTGCCATGATAAGGATCGCCAGCCCCCGCAAATACATGTGGGGGGCTGCCAATCCGCTGTAAACCTCTTCGATGTGGTGATCGCAATCGACCACCGCATCGAAGGGGTTAATTGCCGATTTCAGCGGCGACAGGCCGCTGATCGGCAACGGGGAGAGCAGGGCTGACACCCTGCGCAGTTAACCGCCGCTGCGGTGTAGCGCCGCGCGGCGGTTAACTTTTAAAGCGCGGACGTAACTGTACGCCCAGGTGCGCGAAGTTACTGCTTATCTGGACGTACAGTTACGCCAAGGTGCGGGAAGGGGTTAAATAGATTTCTACTACATATGTAAACATAAAGGTTTTCTATATTTTCTTTGCTATCTTTTCTCTACCCCACATGGCCACTCTATGGTGATGCAGGTGGTGGCGCTATTTCACTGTTTACCTCCGGCAGCAGAAGGGCGAGGTGCAGCCCTGCCACACAACAACAATCCTGGTTCCGCAGTAGAATTTTCTGTTTTTTTGGTGTAAACTTTTTGCATAGATTTTCATTGTAGGATCTGTACAAAGTGGAGCTGCCAGGAGATCGGAGACTTGATGAGATGGACGCATGCAGCTCCCGTCAGGAACATACTGGTTAGGTGAGTCGTCCCACCTCATAATATCCATGAAATATGGAAATAAATAGGTATTGGACAAATATCAAACTATCACTGCCAGGCAAAAAACTTTAAAACCTAATTTTTAATAAATATTAACTGTAAAAAATATAATCAAATACCAATTTAATTTTACTACAAAACACATGGCACCTCGATCAGTGGTACAAGCATCTTTGGGGTACTCCAGCGGGTAGAGTTCATAGAACAGGGTATAATACTAGTAATACCAGTTCAGTATCAGGGCATATTAAATGAGTAGTCCCACCTCCCCTTTCTCATCCATATCAGGCTCTGTTCACATCTGCGTTGGGGTCCCGTTCTGACGTTCCGTCGGAGGTTTCTGTCAGAACGGGACCCTGAGCAGACACCGACGAAAACCAGGGGTTTCCATCACCATCGATTTCAATGGTGACGGAGCCGGTGCCCGTGGTTTCCGTTTGTCTCTTTTGTGGACCGGACCCTTCGTTTTGCCGGAAGCAATTGCGCAGTCGACTACTGAAATCAATGGTGATGGAAACGGAAACCCCTGGTTTCCGTCGGTGTCAGTTTGTGTCTGCTCAGGGTCCTGTTCTGACGGAAACCTCTGACGGGAACGTAAGAACGGGACCCCAATGCAGATGTGAACAGAGCCTTAGGGCATGACCAGACGTGGCGGAATTGCTCTGGAATTCCGCTGCGGATAGTCCGCAGCAGAAATCTGCAGCGTACACGTTTCTCCATTGCTTTCCACAGCTTTTTAATTGGGTTAGTTTACACGTTGAGGACAATTCCGCTGCGGAGCATAGGCTGCGGTGCGGAATTTGGTGTCCGCAGCATACACTGGCTGTTGCGGACGTGTAGCGGACTTGTTGCGGACTCTTTGCGGAATTTCTCCATTGACTTCAATGGAGAGTGAAAATTCCGCAATGAAGTCCGCAGATGTTATGTGTGCTGCGGAGCGTACTGGTTTTACTAACATGATAGTTCTTCATTCTGGCTGGACCTATGTATCTCTAGGTCTACAGCCAGACTGAGGAAGTCAATGGGGCTCCCGTAATTACGGGTGACTACGTGTGTGCACCCGTAATTACGGGAGCGTTGCTAGGCGACGTCAGTAAATAGTCACTGTCCAGGGTGCTGAAAGAGTTAAACGATCGTCAGTAACTGTTTCAGCACCCTGGACAGTGACATCCGATCACAATATACATCAGCCTGTAAAAAAAATAGAAGTTCATACTTACCGAGAACTCCCTGCTTCTTCCTCCAGTCCGGCCTCCCGGGATTACGTTTCAGTCCAAGTGACGTCTGCAGCCAATCACAGGCTGCAGCGGTCACATGAACTGCCGCGTCATACAGGGAGGTCGGGCTGGATGTCGAAAGAGGGACGCGTCACCAAGACAACGGCCGGGTAAGTATGAATTTATTTTTCTTTTACTAGGGAAAGGGCTGTCCCTTCTCTCTATCCTGCACTGATAGAGAGAAGGGAAGCCCTTTCCCCCTCAATACGCAACGGCCAGTCCGCATCAATTTAATGCCCATTTTAGGCAAAGCCGCGACAGAATCTGCAACGCAGATTATGTGCGGCATTGATGCGGACAGTGTATGCAGAACTCCGCCACGTCTGGTCATGCCCTTAGACTGTCACACAGAAACCTCTGCATGTTCTTTATATCCACAATTTCTAGTTATAATCCCTCCTCATCGGGCTGCAACGGCCAAACCGCAGGAGAAGTGGGGGGTGTGAACATAATCTTAGGCAGCCTTGGCTGGAATTACAGCTGTGATTGGATAGAGTAGGTCACATGTGGACGCGAAGTCCCTGTTTACACACCAAGTTTTTTGCAGGTGGAAAAATCTGCCTCAAAATTCCTTCTGCCGCTTTTTTGACGCATTTTTCGACCACGGCCATTGAGCACCGCACGCAAAAATGCTGCGAAAACCGTTTTCTTTGCCTCCCATTGATGTCAATGAGAGGTCAGAGACGGAAACGCTTGAAGAAAGGGCTTGACGCTGCTTTTTCCTGTGAGTGTTTTTTTCTCGTGGGAAAAACGCCTCTGCATCCCATTGAAATCAATAAGATTAGTTTTCGGACGTTTTTTGATGCGGTTTCCACGTAAAAAAATGCTCCAAAAAAACTCTGTGTGAACTAGGCCTAATATTTCTCCATATATTACATGTGGATTTTGCAGCATATTTGGCTGTGCATCCTTTGCATTACAATCTACTGCAGATTGTTACTGCTGCAAGTTTATGCAGTTTTCTAGAACCCTATTCACATTCATACTTTATGTGTCAATTTGACCATGGAAATCTGCAATAAATATGTAACATGTGAACATAGACTTAGGGGCTACACGTGATGTTTCAGGCTACATTTACACACTGCAACCAGGTTACATCACACTTGTCTTCTCTCCCAGATTGTCCTGGAGACTTCCAAACTAGGGAAGATCTTACATGATGTAGCTGCATAAAGGAAGGCACTCTGCTGGGACTATTTGTGAGGGGGAACTCTGCTTGTAGTGGTTATTGGGGGCAGTCTGCTGGCACTAATTATTGGAGGCACTTTGCTGGCAATATGGTTTATTGAGGGGTCTCTGCTGGTAGTGTTGTTTATGAGGGGGCAGTATACTGGCACTGTGTAAGGGACAATACTCTGCTGGCACTGTATGGGGGCACTCTGCTTAGTCTAATGATGGGGTCGCTCGCTGATAACTGAGGCTTCTTAGCTGTCCTTATCGGTGGGGTTTACATAGGAAAGAAATTCTCAAACCACATCTCAAATCTCCCTGTAGTTGATTCTAAAAACAGACAAGTATGGCTCAGAAAAACGGCTGCAAACAAATAACCATTGATGTGAATGGAAATGAACAAAATCTTTTTCGCTTTCTGCGATTATTATTACATTTATTATGTTGCATCTCGTGTTATACACAGCAGGAGGCAACAGCACACGTCTTATCACACAGGAAGAGGAAATACATCAGAAAGGGAAACGGGAAGAGGAAGAGCAGCCATGTCATACAGGGAAGTGACATCATCACAGGAGGTAACGTATATCCTGTGTGCGGGGACCCCAGAAATATGATGAGACTGACGTATCAGGGCTGATACATAGTAATGTTATGTTAATGTTATGTTATTATATATCATTACGTGTGTGTTTAGGCTGTGCTTATATATGTTAGTAGGTCGGACCAGAAGGATCGCGTGTTCTGTATACAAGCTCCAGATAAGAAGAACATGGATCAGCACAACAACACCAGCGCTCCTGGGACTGCGCTCCAACCACACAGCATTTCATCCGGAGGATCGACTGTTCCGTAGTCCAAAACGTCACTTCTCGGGTTCTATTCCTACAATGGAGGAAAAAGTCAATTACATATTTTCAGTAATTATTGTTACAATATCTCCATTAAGGAAATCTCATGTATGGAATATATTTTTGTATCACCTTAACTTCTGGTTACACCTGAAATGCCCTATAAGGGTATTTAGATATCATAGAGGGGGGTATCACGCTAGAGACCCTCTCTATGACCCAAATGGAAGCTCTGCGCCACCTCTGTCCAGAGGCTGTGTGTGGTATTGCAGCTTTTCTGTATTGAAATGTATAGGGCTAAGCTGTCCACACACCGCACATCACCTGTGGACAGGTGTGGCTCTGTTTTTGGAAGACAGCAGCTCTATTTTTCTAATTATGTACAAACCCTTTAATTACATAATCTCTTTAGAGGGTTTTCTCCATCTCAGACGTTTATGTGATATCCACCTATGCGCATGCACGCAGCTCTCTCCATTCTGTACTATGGGAGTTACACAAATAGTTCAACAGCGCTCAGCTGTTTCCGAAACTTCCATAGAACAGAATAGAGAGAGGGACGTGCGAGGCCTTTCCGAAGTCATTCTCCACCTGGAATCAGCAGCCATTAGACGGGACAGGGATGTGGGAACAAAGCAGGACAGGGTCAGGGAGAGACCTCCGTTTTCCACATAGGTGTGAGTCCCAGAGAAATAGTAAGATGGGAGTACCCCTTTAAATAAAACTTCTTGGTGATGATCCATTTTCTTAAGGTGTTTAATTAAACTATGGACAGTGAGGTCGAAGAACCGGCACCCAAAATATCTATACTGGAGTGACATGCCTGTTACTAACGCTGTATACAAGCTCCCCCCGTATAACAGACAGGGCCCTCACTGAGACTTTGTAGGGGCTCCTAGAGACAAATATATATTGATGTACAGACATTTTCCCCTCCGTTATTGTGCAGCACGACCTCCCCACATATAACAGGCAGGACCCTCACTGACCCCCTGGACAGACACATAGGCCTGAATATATTTATATCTTTATATTTTCCATTATTCACCTGCAGGAAATGTTATTTTTAGAAATGGGGAGAAATACTTGGAATTGTGTTTTTTTAGTTTTTGATGTTATTTTTGTTACTTCTCAGGTATAAGGAGAAAAGTATCCGGCACATACAAGATGAGACGTGGATGAAGATGTGCGGAGGACTGTACCCCACCGGGAAAGAGCGGCTGTCACTGGTATTACCATGGGGCAGATTTACTAAGGCCTCATGCACACGACCATAGTGAGGTGCATTGACCGTGACTTACGGCTCGTACGTCCGCGGAGTGTCACCCGCGGCCGCCCGCAAATCGCGGGCCGTGCATATGACCGCGTGCATTATTTTCTATGAGCCTGTACCGCAAAACACGACCGTAATAAGACATGTCCGTTGTTTTTGCGGTCCAGGTTCCTGGGCAATGCATGGACCGTGGAAACCAAGGTCGTGTGCATGGGCCCATTGAAATGAATGGGGTCGCAATTCACCTGCAGATTTGCGGGTGAATTGCGGCCGCAAAAATAAGTTAGTGTGCATGGGGCCTAAAACTATCTGAGTTTTACACAGTGTAAACTGATACAAGGAAGTCAGAAACTGCGCCAAATTTATCACAGTGGTGCACGATGTATGATAGATTTTGCTAGACATGTTAGACACTTTTCTCTTCCTTATACCACCTCTTGGTTGGCTTAGTTTAAGACACGCCCCTTTATTCTAGGCCACGCCCCCTGTCAAGCACGCCGCAAAATGTGTCTAAAACAATTAATAAATATGGCGCACAACGTGTACGCCATAATTCTGGCTCAATTTGAATAGTAAATCTGTCCTACTATAAATGTAATATAAATTTGGGGTTAGTATTCAGGGCATATTCCCTATTTAAAGAATTGATAAGAGTCGGGAATCCTTCAGCTTAGTCCATTCTCTCTACTATCAGTCAGTACAGGGAGTAGTAGTACATATAAAACATTACATTGTCACCATGTCAGCTTTATTCTGCCTGCACTGACAGCACAAAGTCTTCATGGTGACTGCAGGACTGGAAGTCAAGGACCACCTCTATGATGTCCGCGGGACCTAATAGGGATATGGCTCTTTTTCCATTTATTTGTTGTACTGTAATGAGAATATTATTTACATGCAGTATTTATTGCTAGGGGTATTTTTTTTTCTGAAAATTCTATAAAGAGCAAGTGGCGTAGGATTGGTTCAGACTGGTGACATCAAGACACAAATGTGACCTCAAGAATTCGTCAATGAGCTGATAATCCCGGTGCCAATTCTGGCTGCAAGTAATATATAAAGGGGCACACCTACCTCAAGTACTGGCACAGTATAAGGTCATCAGGGTGACTGCAGGACTGGAATTAACGCTCTTTTATGAATAGGGTGTTTTGCAATGTTCAGCACATGGCAGCTTTGTGTATATAGTAGTATATAGACCCTACTGCACTGATTCTTCATACTATACCCTAATAGAGCATAGTTGACAATATTTGGAATTTCTTTCTAGGGACACTTTAGTTTCAGATGGATTGAGACAGGACTTGACAGGGCGTACCTTTGACAGAACGTGGTTCATTGGGCATGGCTTGTCATGGGGCGGGGTTAGTGAGAATACACTTTGTGTACCAGATATTCCCTGTATTCTGTCCTCACTATAAAAACATTGCAGTAAGGACAGTATAGAGGGAGGGTATCGCCTGCAGAAGTGATCTAAGTAAGTATGGCACGTGACCACTGTGGCCAGTGATTGACTAGTGCGATCATGTGCCGATACGGGACATCACTGGTGCAGCCTATGTAAACAGGCCGGCAGGGGATTGTGAACCGCCGGCACTGGAGCCGCAGAGAATTAGAAGGTGGGTATTTGCTAAATGGTGCAATTTTCAGTTTGAATTACAATTTTTATAATGCCTGGAAAACCCCTTTAATACCAAACCCTAAAATGTATTCAGACCCCCGGACAAATCCCCTTTATGTACTTCCCGCTCCTTCAGCAGCTCTGGGTCCCATTCGGCTCCGGACCCCACCTCTGCTGGCTGAGCCAGGAGCTGTTAGTGATATTGGCCTTTACATATTGGAGTAATCAAATAGATAAAAGCTAATTTTTTTAATAAAATCTTGCGATGTAGTTTGGGTGGGCACTGCGCCTTTGATTGCATGACACATTTTTCTTGGAGTTCCCCTTCAAAAATAGGTAAGCGGCGGGTAACACAAATACTTCACACGTGGACAGTAAAGTAAAACCCATTTTATTTTGACTGTATTTCTGGACCGGACTGGTCCGGGACTAAACTTGACTGATCCCTTTGTCAGGTTAAGATCAGATAAAGGGACCAGTCGTGCCAGAAATGTGTATTTAAATTAAATTCTACCATCGCTTGGCGCCCTATCTGTCCCCGTTTTGAAACCTTTCTGTTAACCGCATCTTAAAGTTGAGCAGATTTACTTGTGAATTTATTTAACTTAGTTGAACATAGAACGCACTATCTACCTACCTGGCAGACAAAGGGTCTTGGTGTGGGTCACGGGGAATATCTTCAAGAGAGCAACTCTTCACTAGGACATTTTATTTATTCTTGTTTCAGAACTGAAGGGAATGTACCGTACAACATCAGCAGGAGGAAGCCCTGGTGTCGAGAACGTCAGCCATGGAAAGGGATGTGCCAGATCAAGGTCTCTACGCTAAAGAGGCAGCAGATATGAACCACTAATGTCCATCTAAGAATGCCGGAACGTCATCCGTCCACACCTCCTCCTTCCCATCCCCCACTGTCCAGAAGGGGTTTTTAAGATCCATCCAATTAAAAGACAACTGTCCAGAAGTCTTTGAAAATGAAGCCTTGTCCATGATTCGCAGGGCTGCGGTGAAGTACAATGGTTTTGGGTGTTTAATGGCAAGTCTCTTCAGATGCCCGGCAATGGACTTCCTCCCCTCGTCCTGTTTGGTAGGGTCTCTGCACTCCCTTTCCTGTAGAACAGCTGCCCCTACAGATTCCCAAGGCCTTCTATATATTTTTTCCCTGTCTGGCTGATAGCAACACATGTCAATAAAAACATACCTCAATATATTTATTGTATTTCTAATAAAAATGGATAGACAAATACATAAAAAGAATTTGTTTTCATTCCAAAGAACTATCATGAAATCTATATTATACCTGTGTAATCAATTGTGGACATGGTCACTGATTCATTGAAGAATGAGTAGGCTGGGTAACCCATGGAGTAACATCCAAACAAGAAAGACATCTTCCTGCTACAAAAACAGAGGTCATAATCAGGACGAACGTACACCACCATACAACAAAGTCCAGCAAAGAGATCCCCCAGCCTGAGACATACTGTACTCCGTGTCAGAAGAACAAGAATCTACAAAAAGAGAGACAACTGCATCCAGTCGATGTTCTTATCAACCAAGAGGTTCACAAGGTGAGAAGACTAGTTTACATTTTTTTTCAAGGTATTACCCTAGGGAGCGCTCCTGTTAACATCTTTTTCTCACACTGTATTTTCCTAAGGTACTGTATACATTTCACTCATTAATGCCGACCTAGCCAAATGAGCACACAACAAAGTAAGCGTGCACACCCAAATAGAGTACCAACCATCTACACATCATGCCAATAAAGGAGTTTTGCCTTTGCACAGTGCTCCAAGGGGAGCACAATACAACTTCAATACTGCAAATACCTAACCTTAACATCACATCTGCACCTTCCTCTTCTATTTTGAAGATGTTAGTGTACAGAGTAGTAGGGGAATTGACCAGACATGATGTGCTGCCTCGTGGACTGTCCTATATTTCCAGAGCGAAGGAAAGATAGGTGGTCTTGCCAGTTGTAGACTTCATCCCTAAATCTGACACAGACCAAAATAAGTATTCGGCACTCAAAGCTAAAGTTTAAAGAAATCTCAAGTGCGCCAACTACAGTGGTCAGCCGCCATTCGGAACGAAGCGCCAACTACTGGATCTACCAGCAACCAGAACGGCACAGTGCCTGATGAAGGTCATGTAATGACCGAAGCGTCGCACTAAGGCTGGGTTCACACGAGCATGTTACGTCCGTAATGGACGGAACGTATTTCGGCCGCAAGTCCCAGACCGAACACTCTGCAGGGAACCGGGCTCCTAGTATCATAGTTATGTATGATGCTAGGAGTCCCTGCCTTTCCATGGAACTACTGTCCCGTACTGAAAACATGATTACAGTACGGGACAGTTGTCCTGCAGCGAGGCAGGGACTCCTAGCATCGTACATAACTATGATGCCAGGAGCCCGGCTCTCTGCAGTGTGTTCGGTCCGGGACTTGCGGCCGAAATACTTTCCGTCTATTACGGACGTAACATGCTCGTGTGAATCCAGCCTTAGCCTCTGGCATCTACAACAACTTGAAATAAAATCAAGATTTCTTCTTTAAACCTCAGCTTTGTGTGCCGAATACTTATTTTGACTACGATTGGGTTGGGACCCTATTCGTGCACCTACATCGTCTAGTGCGTTCTGAACCACTACTTATCTGACACAGACCATCCTGGAGCTGAATGTCTCTGAGGCTGCTCTTTCAAAGTTGCTAATGTAGCTCATCTGGGCTCCATAGACCCAACCTTTATATATGACTCCTAGAGAAATGGGTTAGTGAAAGAAAAAGGTATAATTCAGATCCTGGAGGCCATTGAGTATGTCAACCTTTGGAGCTTGATTGGCACCTACGCCATATTTTCAGAGTAATCCATCAGATGTCTCAAGAAGAACATTTTATGAGGAAAGGACAATGTTGATGAGATTGCAGGTCCTCCTGTTTCTAACTCACATAATTATTACCCAGCATCCAGGTAAATAGTGCATACAAAGTCCAGAAAAATAACCAGACGACTGTCCAGATAAACATTGGATACAGCGCCCAGAAATGGTGCATTGTGCCCCGATAAATATTTCCTTAAAAGGATTGTCCGAAAATTAAACTAGTTGCATGGAATGTTTTGAAATGAAAAAACAGCCATTACTCTCCTGTTAAATCCCCTGTGCCCATGATCTGGTGGTCAACCCGATGGGTTGATTGAAGAGACTACCCTACGTGGATCGACACCAGCTACAAAATTCTCACCCAAAAATTAAGATATGGAATATGTTACCCCCTTCTATGGCAGATCGAATAGCCGTAATTAAAATGATAGTATTACCCCAGTTGTTGTATCCACTGATTAACAGTCCCATGTGGATAGGAGAAAAGACATAGAAAGTTTAATGAGGGAGCTAATTTAGAGAGGAAGGAAACCCAGGGTAAAGTTAAAATACTTGATGGATAGAGGAGAAGAGGGTGGACTGGCAGTACCTGACTTGAGAATATATTTTTTGTCAGGACAGTGGAGAAATATTTTGAGTGGGAAACAATCTCCATTTATACAAAATATTACTAAGTCTAGTAGGGGCCATCTTCAGAATATACTTGAGGTAATGGAGTCCGGGCAATTGAGAAATTGTAAGGAGTATCCAACAATATATATGATGCATGAAATTGGGGTTAAATTAAGAAAAATGTTTCATTTAAATGGAGCATTGAGTTTCACAACATTAATTGGCAACTTTAATATATTAGAGGTTAATAAAATAACTGATTGGAGTGGATGGTCCAAATATGGACTCAGGTTGGTTAGACATTTTATTTTTTTTCTCTGTGGGAGCTGGAGGCCTTGGTACTGGAAGAAAATATAGATATAGTTGGTGTTGCTGAAACATGGCTGGAGTCTTCACATGACTGGGCTGTAAATCTACAGGGTTTTACACTGTTTCGGAAAGACAGGGCAAATAGGAAAGGCGGTGGTGTATGTCTGTATGTGAGAAGTGATATGAAGGCGAGCGTGAAAGAGACAATAGTGGGTGAATACTGTGAGGAGGTTGAAACCTTGTGGGTGGAACTAGAAAGGGAGGTAAACACTGAAAAAATTACTTTTGGTGTAATCTATAGACCCCCCCAATATAACTGAGGAGATGGAAGGTCAGCTATATAAACAGATGGAGCGGGCTGCACAGGCGGGTACTGTAGTGATAATGGGAGATTTTAATTTCCGGGATATTAATTGGTGTCATGGTTCGGCTTCAACTGCAAAGGGGAGACATTTCCTCAACCTGTTGCAGGAAAATTTTATGGGCCAGTTTGTGGAAGACCCGACTAGAGGTGAAGCTCTGTTGGATCTGGTCATTTCTAATAATGCAGATCTTGTTGGGAATGTTTTACCTATACTGTAAAAAACAAACGCAGGCTGGGAGGGCAAAAACATTTAATTTTAAGAAAGCCAATGTCCCAGGATGAGGGCTGCAATTCAGGATAAAGACTGGGAAGAACTAATGTCAAATAATGGAACAAATAATAAATGGGAGATTTTCAAATCTACTTTGGGTAATTACAGTGCAAAATTTATTCCTATAGGTAACAAGTATAAATGACTAAGACTAAATCCCACATGGCTTACACCTTCTGTGAAAGGGGCAATACATGACAAAAAAAGGGCATTTAAAAAATACAAATCTGAGGGTACATCTGCAGCCTTTGTAAAATATAAAGAGCTTAATAAAATCTGTAAAAATGTAATAAAATTAGCAAAAATACAAAATGAAAGGCAGGTGGCCAAGGATAGTAAAACATAGTAAAAAATTCTTCAAGTATATAAATGCTAAAAAGCCAAGGTCTGAACATGTAGGACCCCTAGATAATGGTAATGGGAAGTTGGTCACAGGGGATCAAGAGAAGGCAGAGTTACTAAATGGGTTCTTTAGCTCTGTATATACAACAGAAGAAAGAGCAGCTGATGTAGCCGGTGCCAGTGCTGTTAATATATCAGTTGATATACTGAATTGGATGAATGTAGATATGGTCCAAGCTAAATTAAATAAAATAAATGTGCACAAGGCCCCAGGACCGGATGGGATACACCCTAGAATTCTTAAAGAGCTTAGTTCAGTTATTTCTGTCCCCCTTTTCATAATATTCAGAGATTCTCTAGTGACTGGAATATTTCCAAGGGACTGGCGCAGGGCAAATGTGGTACCTATTTTCAAAAAGGGCTCTAGGTCTTCCCCGGGTAATTATAGACCAGTAAGCTTAACATCCATCGTGGGGAAAATGTTTGAGGGGCTATTGAGGGACTATATACAGGATTATGTGACAATAAATAGCATTATAAGTGGCAGCAAGCACGGTTTTACTAAGGACAGAAGTTGTCAAACTAACCTAATCTGTTTTTATGTAGAGGTAAGCCGAAGCCTAGACAGAGGGGCCGCTGTGGATATAATGTTTTTGGACTTTGCAAAGGCATTTGACACTGTCCCCCATAGACGCCTAATGGGTAAATTAAGGACTATAGGTTTAGAAAATATAGTTTGTAATTGGATTGAGAATTGGCTCAAGGACCGTATCCAGATAGTTGTGGTCAATGATTCCTACTCTGAATGGTCCCCGGTAATAAGTGGTGTACCCCAGGGTTCAGTGCTGGGACCACTATTACTCAACTTATTTATTAATGATATTGAGCAGGGGTCTCAAACTCGGCCGGGTAAGTGGGCCGCATATAGAAAAAATGGGAAGTTGACGGGCCACATTACTTTCAAATTTGATACAATACAAAATTATTGTTAATCAATTAGTTATTTGAACTACTATAACACTATATTACTAGAATAATAATACTACATTACTATAATAATAGCGCTAGGTTTTAAATGTGAGATATTTCTCCACGTGCTTATTTCAACAATCCAGCTTTCCAGTTTAAGTGTCGCTAAATGCAGTCCAGCGGCTCAGTTAGCACACATGTCAAGATTGGGCAGCCCCTTTTTAGATAGTGCCGCAGTGCCCTCTGTGGATGCTGCCGCAGTGCCCTCTGTGGATGCTGCCGCAGTGCCCTCTGTGGATGCTGCCGCAGTGCCCTCTGTGGATAATGCAACACACCCCTAGATAAGGCCACAGTGCCCTCTGTAGATAAGGCCACAGTGCCCTCTGTAGATAAGGCCACAGTGCCCTCTGTAGATAAGGCCACAGTGCCCTCTGTAGAGAAGGCCACAGTGCCCTCTGTAGAGAAGGCCACAGTGCCCTCTGTAGAGAAGGCCAGAGTTCCCTCTGTAGAGAAGGCCACAGTGCCCTCTGTAGAGAAGGCCACAGTGCCCTCTGTAGAAAAGGCCCACTGTGCCCTCTGTAGATAAGGCCACAGTGCCCTCTGTAGATAATGCAACACACCCCTAGATAATGCCAGTGTCCTCTTCAGATACTGCCACACACCCACTTGTAGATAAGACCACAGTGCCCTCTGTAGAGAAGGCCACAGTGCCCTCTGTAGAGAAGGCCACAGTGCCCTCTGTAGATAAGGCCACAGTGCCCTCTGTAGAGAAGGCCACAGTGCCCTCTGTAGAGAAGGCCACAGTGCCCTCTGTAGAGAAGGCCACAGTGCCCTCTGTAGATAAGGCCACAGTGCCCTCTGTAGATAAGGCCACAGTGCCCTCTGTAGATAATGCAACACACCCCTAGATAATGCCAGTGTCCTCTTCAGATACTGTCACACACCCACTTGTAGATAATGCCACAGTGCCCTCTGTAGAGGCTGCCACAGTGCCCTCTGTAGAGGCTGCCACAGTGCCCTCTGTAGAGGCTGCCACAGTGCCCTCTGTAGAGGCTGCCACAGTGCCCTCTGCTGAGGCTGCCACAGTGCCCTCTGTAGAGGCTTCCAAATTGCCCTCTGTAGAGGCTGCCCCAGTGCCCTCTGTAGAGGCTGCCTCAGTGCCCTCTGTAGAGGCTGCCCCAGTGATGTCAGGGGCTTGCCCAGAGCTGGAGTCCCGGAGCAGAGCTGCTTCTGGCACTCTGCCTGGGATTCCAGCTCTGCTCCTGACATCACTGTCCATATATGGACAGAGATGTCAGGGGCAACCCCAGAGCTGGAGTCCCAGGCAGAGCGCTAGTAGGCTCTTCCTGGGACTCCAGCTGTGCTCCTGACATCACTGGGACTACTGCTCTGGGGAAGCCCCTGACATCATTGTCAATGTATGGACAGCGATGTCAGAGGCTTCCCCAGAGTCCCGGAGCAGAGCCGATAATAGCGCTCTGCCCGGGACTCCGCTCTGGGGAAGTCCCTGACACATTGTCCATATATGGGCAGCGATGTCAGGGAATTCCACAGAGTCCCGGAGCAGAGCCGATACTAGCACTCTGCCCGGGACTCTGCTCTGGGGATGACCCTGACACACTGTCCACATATGGGCAGCGATGTCAGGGAATTCCACAGAGTCCCGGAGCAGAGCCTGTACTAGCGCTCTGCCCGGGACTCCGGCTCTGGGGAAGCACCAGACATCGCTGTTCATATGTGGACAGCGATGTCAGGGAATTCCACAGAGTCCAGGAGCAGAGCCGACGCCAGCGCTTTGCTCCGCTCTGGGCAAGACCCTGACACACTGTACATATATGGGCAGCGATGTCAGGGAATTCCACAGAGTCCCGGAGCAGAGCCTGTACTAGCGCTCTGCCCGGGACTCCGGCTCTGGGGAAGCCCCAGACATCGCTGTTCATATGTGGACAGCGATGTCAGGGAATTCCAGAGTCTCAGAGCAGAGCCGATACTAGCGGGCCGCGTGCTTGAGACCCCTGATATAGAGGATGGGATTAATAGCACAATTTCTATTTTTGCAGATGACACCAAGCTATGTAGTAATGTTCAGTCTATGGAAGATGTTCGTGAATTGCAAGCGGATTTAAACAAACTAAGTGTTTAGGCATCCAGTTGGCAAATGAAGTTTAATGTAGATAAATGTAAAGTTATGCATCTGGGTACCAACAACCTGCATGCATCATATGTCCTAGGGGGAGCTACACTGGGGGAGTCACTTGTTGAGAAGGATGTGGGTGTACTTGTATATCATAAACTAAATAACAGCATGCAGTGTCAATCAACTGCTTCAAGGGCCAGCAGGATATTGTTGTGTATTAAAAGAGGCATGGACTCGCGGGACAGGGATGTAATATTACCACTTTACAAAGCATTAGTGAGGCCTCATCTAGAATATGCAGTTCAATTCTGGGCTCCAGTTCATAGAAAGGATACCCTGGAGTTGGAAAAAATACAAAGAAGAGCAATGAAACTAATTAGGGGCATGGAGAATCTAAGTTATGAGGAAAGATTAAAAGAATTAAACCTATTTAGCCTTGAAAAAAGATGACTAAGGGGGGACATGATTAACTTATATAAATATATGAATGGCACATACAAAAAATATGGTGAAATCCTGTTCCATGTAAAACCCCCACAAAAAACAAGGGGGCACTCTCTCCGTCTGGAGAAAAAAAGGTTCAACCTGCAGAGGCGACAAGCCTTCTTTACTGTGAGAACTGTGAATCTATGGAATAGCCTACCGCAGGAGCCATCACAGCAGGGACAGTAGATGGCTTTAAAAAAGGGTTAGATAATTTCCTAGAACAAAAAAGAATCAGCTCCTATGTGTAGAAATGTTTCCCTTCCCTTTTCCCGTCCCTTGGTTGAACTTGATGGACATGTGTCTTTTTTCAGCCATACTAACTATGTAACTATGTAATGACAATCTGAAAGATTGGGATATACTGAGTACAGAATTGAATATTCCTTCACATGTGAGATTTCATTATTTGCAAATACATCACGCGGTGAGTGTGACTCGGGATAAAACTTTATTCCATTTGGAGTCTTCTGACTCGTTATGGAACTTATATCAATTTGGGAGGGGAAAAGGTTTACTATCACGGATTTATAAGAAATTAAAATGCGGGTCTAGAGGGGAGGGGAATCAAAGAGGAAGGGGGGAGTGGGAATATCTTTTTGGGATAATAGATGACAATGAATGGAGAAAAATAAGCAGATGCACTGGTAAATTTTAATTGAATAGATCCCATAGAATGACATAATATTTTATTATTCACTGTTTGTATTTAACGCCAAAGAAAATGAAAAGGTTTACGGGAAAAAATTGCGGGAAATGCGTCAGATGTGGGATATCAGAGGCAGATTTCTCGCACTTGTTTTGGAATTGTCCTATGGTTCACCAATTCTGGGTAAGCTTGGCACAGAATAATACTAAGGAATATAAACATGGAGTTTGGATATTATAATAGCAAAAATAAAAACTTTACATTTGAACAACTATGGGAACCATGGATCAAGAGCATGACAGATGAACAAAGGGTTATGTTCAACTCAAGGATGACAATTGGGTAAAGATGTGAGGGTGCTCGGAGAGCTACGTATGGGAGAGAGTTGAAGGTTTTTTGTTTTTTTTAAACTAATAATACATATGTATACGCTTAAAATGCACTTTGTTATGTATAAGTAAGGTTTTAGTATTAGGATTAGGTTGGGGGAGGGGTCGGGATTGTTTTTAAATATATGTATTAATATCTTATTAGAATGAGAATAAAAAAAAAAACAGAATCGCACTCTGTTTCCGCTTATCTGGATTCTGGAGCGGCTGTGAATTTCATCCAACAGGCCTTAGTAGACCGTCTCTATTTGCCCACGACGCCTTCGGAGAAACCTCCAGCTGTCGCTTCTGTGAATGGTCAACCTCTGCCAGACCCAATTCTTTCCATTACTGAACCTAGTGAAAACATGCCGTTCATCCATGTGAACACTGCAGCCAATCACTGGTCTCAGCGGTCTTGTGCTGTACATGCTAGCGTCACTGCTGAGGTCAATGACTAGCTGCAGTGGTCTTGTGGATGTACGGCATATGTCTAATGTATGAGTGGTGTGTACAGCATGTATCCTATGTGTGAGTGGCGTGTACAGCGTGTATCCTATGTGTGAGTGGCGTGTGCAGCATGTATCCTATGTGTGAGTGGCGTGTACAGCATGTATCATATGTGTGAGTGGCGTGTGCAGCACATATCCTATGTGTGAGTGGCCTGTACAGCATGTGTCCTATGTGTGAGTGGCGTGTGCAGCGTGTATCCTATGTGTGAGTGGCGTGTGCAGCATGTATCCTATGTGTGAGTGGTGTGTACAGCATGTATCCTATGTGTGAGTGATGTGTGCAGCATGTATCCTATGTGTGAGTGGCGTGTACAGCATGTATCCTATGTGTGAGTGGTGTGTACAGCATGTGTACTATGTGTGAGTGGCGTGTACATCATGTATCCTATGTGTGAGTGGTGTGTACAGCACGTATCCTATGTGTGAGTTGCGTGTACAGCATGTATCCTATGTGTGAGTGGCATGTACAGCATGTATCCTATGTGTGAGTGGCATGTACATCATGTATCCTATGTGTGAGTGGCCTGTACAGCATGTGTCCTTTGTGTGAGTAGCGTGTACAGCATACATCCTATGTGTGAGTGGCGTGTACAGCGTGTATCCTATGTGTGAGTGGCGTGTGCAGCATGTATCCTATGTGTGAGTGGCGTGTACAGCATGTATCATATGTGTGAGTGGCGTGTGCAGCACGTATCCTATGTGTGAGTGGCCTGTACAGCATGTGTCCTATGTGTGAGTGGCGTGTGCAGCGTGTATCCTATGTGTGAGTGGCATGTACAGCATGTATCCTATGTGTGAGTGGTGTGTACAGCATGTGTACTATGTGTGAGTGGCGTGTACATCATGTATCCTATGTGTGAGTGGTGTGTACAGCATGTATCCTATGTGTGAGTGGTGTGTACAGCATGTATCCTATGTGTGAGTGGTGTGTACAGCATGTATCCTATGTGTGAGTGGTGTGTGCAGCATGTATCCTATGTGTGAGTGGAGTGTGCAGCATGTATCCTATGTGTGAGTAGTGTGTACATCATGTATCCTATGTGTGAGTGGCGTGTGCAGCATGTATCCTGTGTGAGTGGCATGTACAGCATGTTTCCTATATGTAAGTGGTGTGTACAGCATTTATCCTATGTGTGAGTGGCGTGTGGTGTGAGTGGCGTGTACAGCATGTGTACTATGTGTGAGTTGCGTGTACAGAATGTATCCTATGTGTGAGTGGTATGTACAGCGTGTGTCCTATGTGTGAGTGGCATGTGCAGCAGGTATCTTATGGTTGAGTGACGTGTAGAGCATGTATCCTATGTGTGAGTGGCATGTACAGCATGTATCCTATATGTGAGTGGCGTGTACAGCATGTGTACTATGTGTGAGTGGCTTATACAGCATGTATCCTGTGTGAGTGGTGTGTACATCATGTATCCTGTGTAAGTGGCGTGTACAGCATGTGTCCTATATGTGAGTGGCGTGTACAGCATGTGTACTATGTGTGAGTGGCGTGTACAGCATGTATCCTGTGTGAGTGGTGTGTACATCATGTATCCTGTGTAAGTGGCGTGTACAGCATGTGTCCTATATGTAAGTGGTGTGTACAGCATTTATCCTATGTGTGAGTGGCATGTGGTGTGAGTGGCGTGTACAGCATGTGTACTATGTGTGAGTGGCGTGTACAGCATTTATCCTATGTGTGAGTGGCGTGTACAGCATGTATTCTATGTTTGAGTGGCCTGTACAGCATGTATCCTATGTGTGAGTGGCATGTACAGCATGTATCCTATGTGTGAGTGGCGTGTACAGCATGCGTCCTATGTGTGAGTGGCGTGTACAGCATGTGTCATATGTGTGAGTGGCGTGTGCAGCAGGTATCTTATGTGTGAGTGACATGTACAGCATGTATTCTATGTGTGAGTGGCATGTACAGCATGTATCCTATGTGTGAGTGGCGTGTACAGCAAGTGTCCTATGTGTGAGTGGCGTGTACAGCATGTGTCCTATGTGTGAGTGGTGTGTATAGCATGTTTCCTATGGGTGAGTGGCGTGTACTGCATGTATCCTATGGGTGAGTGGCAAGTACAGCATGTATCCTATGTGTGAGTGGTGTGTGCAGCAGGAATCCTATGTGCAGGGGCGTAGCTAGGGGGGGCAGATGAGGCATGTGCCCCGGGCGCAACTAAGTTGTAGGGAAGGGGGGGTGCAGAGCAGCTGATCGCTGCTCATAGGCGCCCTGTATGTCAGACACCTGCAGCAGCTTTAGGAAGAGCCAGGAAATCATGCTGCGTCGTTCTGACTGAGGTCTGTGACGGCCAGGGAGTGGACCAGTCCAATCACCCTACCTGTCACTTGACCTCACGTCAGTGACATGAGGTCAGATGACTCAGGTCAGGGGACTGGACTGGTCCACTCCCTTACTGCACCCTCCCAGCATGTAGGGGGTGCCACTGGGCTCTGCCTCTACTCTGTGCTCTGCTGTTACACACACAGAGTAAATAACAGCCGAGAAGCAGAGGAGGAAGCTCCTGTCCTGAAAGAAACTTGTGATCCTGTCAGCAAGGATACATGGTGAGTGTCTGTGTGTATATGTGTGTGTGTCTCTGCATGTGTTTGTCTCTGCATGTGTTTGTCTCTGCATGTGTTTGTCTCTTACATCTACTACATTATCTGCACTCAGAGAGTTATCACTGTGTTATCTGTGGTGTTACATAGGACTGCAGGCAACATCTACTACATTAGTCGATGGTCCAGCGCAGTCAAGTTTGAAACAGAACGTAGTTCCAATTTTATTTGGATAGTTAAAACAAGATCATTCCCGAATGCAAGGGTGAAAATGTAGGTAAGGTGCCTACGCGTTTCAGACGTATACCACGTCCTTCCTCATGGCTTTAATGCTAACAACTAAATGTCAGAACGAGGTTTATATCCGGTTGCCAACAGGTGAAAATTAGTAATGTCATAGAAAAGTGGTGCTGTCCAGCATAGTAGTGTTGAACTAGGGAGACGCCTATAGGGCATCAGCATTCTGTGAATAAAAGCTATCCAGCACGGTGGAGCTGTCCAGCAGAAGTGGTGCTGAAACAGAGAGTCGGTGATAGAACATCACTGCTCCACTAGTAAGTTATGTGCTTACAGCATTGGTTGATGGCTAGTAATAAATAATAAGATGAGGGATAACAATGATCCAAATCTATCCTAGAGTAGTGGATAGAATATTAATGCTTATTTCTATTTATTAGGCTGTCGGATATGAACCTCTGAAATACTTACATCGAAAAATTAAAACATAATTAGACGCTAAAAAATACATGATATTAAACAGTTTAAGACAATACATGAACTGGAAAGAAGGGGAATTATGTATTGGTCTTCAAGGATAATTAGTATTGGAAAATTTGTTTTCCTTT
This sequence comes from Rhinoderma darwinii, assembly GCF_050947455.1. Lineage (NCBI taxonomy): Eukaryota > Metazoa > Chordata > Amphibia > Anura > Rhinodermatidae > Rhinoderma > Rhinoderma darwinii. Next base: position 585,102 of record NW_027464386.1, read on the forward strand.
GTATACTAGACCGTCAATTGGTTAACGGGAAATCTGGTGGGGGAAGGACCCGTTGATATGGATAATTAGGTGTCATCTGTAAAAACGATGAACATTAACAAGTATTATTAATTATTAGGCCATATTAAATTCTGCCGATCATTTCATAAATTCTTTTGCTAATAGTGGAACATTAATTCTTTTTTTAGGTTCAGACATATAGACATTCCAGGTGTTGATATGTGTCCGCAACATAGGCATACTCAGTGAGGACGTGCCCATCCCACAGTGAGTGAGTATGTACGTGTAGGCGGGCATATATTTACAGCCTGTAGTCACCCGATTTACATGTGGACCTTTCTCGTGTTTATGGAGGGGTAGTGAGAGATGCTGTTTGAGCATGAATCTCTATATGTACATATACCTATGGTTTGGGGGGGAATATTTTTGTATGTTTGGTTATTTTTCACTTTGTTTGTGTGATTGGGTAGTGTGTAGGAACCCTTAGGGACAGGTAAGGTACACACAAACCCTTGATGTTATTTGCCACCTCAACCTGAGACTGGTATGGTCAATATGATGATGGATTGAATGTCAGAGGGGAAATGGAAGGCGATGCTCCACCCCACAGTAGATTCCTGGGTACCAAGACCTCACCTCCTCCTCGGGGATGATAACCTGCCACGATAAATACCTGGATATCGGCCCACAAAGATTGTTTCGTCTTCAATCAAGATGCTGGGAAAAGTTGGAAAAGTAATGGATCACGTACAAAAGGTTGTTGAAAGGCGGGCTAAGCCATTCCAAGGCTGACCATATGAGGGCACAAGTAGCCTTACACGGGTCGGCATGCTAAAATTGGATCGGCCACTGGAAAGACCTGCTGACGCCACTAAAGAGGAAGAAACTCCAAGCAAGAAAGAACAAGAAATCTGCGGTTCATGGACTTTGAGGTTTTCATATGAGCTTTGTTCGTTTGATGAGCTTTGAGGCTTCGTTCTATGGACTGTGAGTTTATTTCAACCCCGTTCTATGGACTATGAAGGTTTCTTAGTTCTATGGACTATGAAGGTTTAATTTCAACTTCGTCTGTTGAGCTTCGAGGCTTCGTTCTATGGACTGTGAGTTTTATCTCAACTTTGTTCTATGGACTATGAGATTTAATTTCATCTTCATTCTGTGAACTTTGAGGTTTCGTTTCTTTGGACACTAGACTCCAGAGTCAGAGGACTGGAGGGAAGGTGTCCTTGAGGAGATAGCTGATGTCGAGTATCTAGGTCCAATAGTATACTTCCTTCCATCTCAGACCATTACCAGTAACCAGGGAGGTTGAGGGGGTAAATAGAACCCCACAAACACTTCCCCAAATTGCATTGTCGAGTCCCCGACAACAGGGGGATTGTAAAGGGAAGTGTCCCTATATATATATATATATATATATATATATATATATATATATATATATATATATATAGTGTGTATGTATATGTGTGTATATATACAGTGTATATGTATATATATATATATATACACATATATATAATATATATGTGTGTGTATAATACATATAATGTATCATGAGCCAGGGCTGTAACAACAACAGCCCTGGTCATGAATGCGGTTCTAAGCGAAGCAGGACAATTAGCATGGCCCTGCTTTGTTTGGAAACCATGGAGACAAGGGATAGTTATCCCCTGTCTCCATTTCAAGTCTCCCGCACGCACGGACTGTCTCGTGCGGACGCTCATAGGTCGTCTGGTGATACATTATGACCATGCCGACCCATGCTAGCCAGGGGCAAACGCCACATCCCCCGCTATGAGCGTACCGACAAGGTTAAATAGCCCTGCGTCGGTACGCTCAGGAGCCGAAGCTAGCTGGAGCTAGCTGAAGATGACCTCACCACCAGCTGGGACCTGCATGCCTGCCTGCCTCCCTTACCACCAGGAACTCCCTCACCTCTCCTGTCCTGTCTCTCTCCTCTAACGACCTGCTATGGCTCCTGCTTCTGCCACCAACGCTAAGTATGTCTGAATAGAGTCAGTTTCAGCTCCTCGGAACCTGATTCAATTGAAGGATTTAATGAAGCCTCAGATAGTGATAACTCTAGGAACCTATACTCCCAAAGATACCAACCAGTCAGCAAACCAAGGAAGTAAAAAAACGGGAAAGGAGGGGCGGTAGGAAACATCACCCAAACAGACCAGGAACAAAACCGTCGCCTACGGAACCGCAGGAATCCACACTCAGCATTAATGTGATCAACCTTTCCTCATCCGAACTGACTCCAGCACAAGTAAAAGTTCTGTCGTTGGGCCTCAATTTTGCCCCTAATCACATGTTCGATACTTTCAACACACTTCTGGACATTAATAGATTTGTAAGGAATTTAACAGTAAAGAGGCATTTTTATAATACGCTCTCAATGACAACAGACTCCGAAGATTTTTATCTCAGAGAATCCAATACAAACATCCATGACCATAGATCACTATCGTTTGAGGAACATAGGGCAATCCAATGCTTAGAGAGTCTGAACCCAGAACTTCCTATAAGAAATATTCATTTTTCTGCAGACTTTGTTACGAAAAATCCAAGCTTCTATGCTCTGGCATCTAGGACAGACTCTATGGACAGATTTCAATGGGCAATTGAAAAGGATCTCCAGCCACTATCTGAAAATTTGAAGTGTTGCAATAAGAACTTTAATATCTCTAAAGAGCTGAATATGGCAAAAAAATCGTTAAAAAATAACAAGGATATTATTATTAACCCCTTCCCGCAAAATCACGTACAGTTACGTCATGGGAGATGCACTGTTCCCGCATCTTGACGTAACTGTACGTCATGGAGATGAAGCTGGCTCAGGAGCCGAGCCAGCGACATCACCGCCGGGTGACAGCTGTATGTTACAGCTGGCACCCTGAGGTATCGGCCAGGACCGGAGCTAGCCTCCGATCCGACCGATTAACCCCTCACATGCTGCGTTGAATAGCGATCGCAGCATGTGAGGAGTTTATAGCCACCGGCGCCCCAGCAACATGATCGCTGGGTTGCCGGTGGCTGCAAAGGCGATCGGAGGGCTAATGCTTACCTCCCGGTCCGCCAGCAACGGAATCCTCCTATGCCCCCTCGTCGGCGGGGCCCAGGAGGCTTCCGGTACCATCGGCAAGATGACGCCGGCTCAGCTTCCGGCTCAGAAGCTGAGCCGGCGTCATCAGCAGTGGGTGTCCGCTGTATGTTACAGCGGACACCCCGATCTATCGCCAGGAACCGGAGCTAGCTCCGATTCCTGGCATTAACCCCTTCGATGCAGCGATCCATTGTGATCGCTGCATCCTAGAGGTTTGTAGCAAATCGGCAGCCTTGCCACGCGATGGCAAGGCTGGCGACTGCTACCATGGCAACAGGAGCCCTAACAATGGACTCCTGTCTGCCATTACGTAAGCTTATTAGGCCCCGCCCAGAGGCGGAGCCTGATCGGCTTGCTGTCAGTGAACAACTGACAGTTCTAATACATTGCACTACATAGGTAGTGCAATGTATTAGAACATCAAACAAACTGTTGGACCTTCAAGTCCCCTAGTGGGACTAAAGAAAAGTGTAAAAAAAAGTGTCAAAAAAGTAAAAATAAAAGTTGTAAAAAATACAATAAAAGTTTCAAATAATAACACAAAACACAATCGCCCTTTTTCCCTTATCAAGTCATTTATTATTGAAAAAAATAATAAAGCCATACATATTTGGTATCGCTGCGACCGTAACGACCTGAACTATAAAAATATTATGTTATTTATTCCGCACAGTGAACGCTGTAAAAAAAATAACTAAAAAATACTGACATAATTGCTATTTTTTGGTCACTTTGTCTTCCAAAAATTGAAATGAAAAGTGATCAAAAAGTCGCATGTACCTAAAAATGGTACCTATAAAAACTATAACTCGTCTCGCTAAAAACAAGCCCTCATACAGCTCCGCCGTCGAAAAATTTAAAACCGTTATGGCTCTCACAACTTGGCGACAGAAAAAATCCATTCTCTTTACAAAAGATATTTTATTGTGCAAAAAGTTGTAAAACATAAAAAGTTCTATAAATTAGGTATCACCGGAATCGGACTGACCCGCAGAATAAAGGTAACATGTAATTTATAACACGTGGCGAACGCTGTATAAAAAGAACTAAAAAAATATGCCAGAATTGCTGTTTTTTGGTCACCTTGCCTCCCAAAAAAAAAAGGATAACAAGTGATCAAAAAGTCGCGTGTACCCCAAAATGGTACCAATAAAAACTACAGCTCGTCCCGCAAAAAAAACCAGCCCTCATAACACTACGTCTATGAAAAAATAAAATTAGTCAAGGCACCAATAAATCAGGAAATAAAAATATGCAGTTGTGCCGGCCCGAGGGAAACATTTCTTCTGTTTCAAGTGGCGAATTATCAAGGCCCCTAAAATTAGGGATCCAGGAAGGGGAGGGCCCAAACATATCTGCTGGAAGCGACGGTGCCCGTATTATACCAGGACAACACTTCCCAGCAAAATTCCCCAAACTGCAAAGGTGCCGAGTGCGGACCAAAAGGGGGATAAGTAAAGACCATTTATTAGTGCGACACCGGCCTGTGCAGAAAGGATTGTGTCACAGCATAACACACATCTATGGATTATTTTATAGTTTTTTTTACCCCACTATACCACCTGACTATGCCCCTTATATACTGCGCCCGCCTTACATGTACCCCCACATTATAAACGGAAACACCAGTAAGACTCCAAACAAAACTACTACAAGCAAAATCCACGCTCCAAAAGCCAAATGGCTCTACCTCCCTTCTGAACCCTACAGTGTGCCCAAACAGCAGTTTACTTCCACATATATGGCATCGCCATACCCGGGAGAACCCTTTTAATAATTTTTGGGGTGTGTGTCTCCAGTGGCACAAGCTGGATATTGGCATATCTATTGAAAAACCATTTTCACTCTGCAACATCGAGTGCACACCAATTTCTGCACACCAATTTCTAGGTGAATACCTTGAGGGGTGTAGTTTCCAAAATGGGGTCACTTCTGGGGGGGATCCACTGTTTTGGTCCCACAGGGACTTTGCAAATGCGACATAGCGCCCAGAAACCAATCCAGCAAAATCTGTACTCCAAAAGCCAAATGGCGCTCCTTCCCTTCTGTGCCCTACTCTGTGCCTAAACAGCAGTTTATGACCACATATGTGGTATTGCCATACACAGGAGAAGTTGCTTTACAAGTGTTGTGGTGCTCTTTTACATTTATTTGTTGAGAATATGAAACATTTTCAGCTAAAACTACGTCTTATTGAAGAAAATGGATTTTTTTTATTTTCACTGCCCAATTCTAATAAAATCTATGAAACACCTGTGGGGTCAAAATGCTCACTACACCCCTAGATGAACTCCTCAAGGGGTGTAGTTTTGTGAATGGAATCACTTTTGGGGAGTTTCCACTGTACTGACACCTTAGGAGCTTTGCAAAAGTGACATGGTGTCAAGAAACCAATCCAGCAAAATCTGTGCTCCAAAAGCCAAATGGCACTCCTTCTCTTCTGATCCTTGCCGTGTGCCCAAACAGCAGTTTATGACCACAAATGGGGTATTGCCATACTCCAGAGAAGTTGCTTTACAAATGTTGGGGTTCTTTTATTCCTTTATTTGTTGAGAAAATGAAAAATTTGGAGCTAAAGCTACGTCTTATTGGAAAAAAAGGATTTTTTTTATCTTCACTGCCCAATTCTAATAAAATCTATGAAACCCCTGTGGGTTCAAAATGCTCACTACACCCCTAGATGAATTCTTCAAGGGGTGTAGTTTCCTAAATGGAGTCACTTTTTTGGTGTTTTCACTGTTTTGGTCCCTTAGGGGCTTTGCAAATGCGACGTGGTCTCCGCAAACCATTCCTGCTAAATTTGAGCTCCAAAAGCCAAATGGCGCTCTTTCCCTTCTAAGCTCCGCCGTGTGTCCAAAAAGCCGTTTATGACCACATGCGGGGTATTGTTTTACTCGGGAGAAATTGCTTTACAAAAGTAGTGGTGCATTTTCTCCTTTTAGTCCTTGTGGAAATTAGAAAAAATTAGCTAAACCTACATTTTCTTTGAAAGAATGTAGATTTTCATTTTCACGGCCTACTTCCAATAATTTCTGCAAAAAACCTGCGGGGTCAAAATGCTCACTATAGCCCTAGATAATTTCCTCAAGGGGTGTAGTTTGCAAAATGGGGTCACTTTTGGGGGATTTCCACTGTTTTGGTGCCGCAAGAGCCTTTCAGATCCGACATGGAGCCTAAAATATTTTCTAATAAAAAGGAGGCCCCAAAATCCTCTAGGTGTTCCTTTGCTTCTGAGGCCGGTGCTTCAGTCCATTACCGCACTAGGGCCACATGTGGGGTATTTCTAAAAACTGCAGAATCTGGGCAATAGATATTGAGTTGCGTTTCTCTGGTAAAACTTTCTGTGTTACAAAAAAAATAGATGAAAAATGAATTTCTGCACAAAAAAAAATAAATTTGAACATTTCACATCTAGTTTGCCTTAATTCCTGTGAAACATCTAAAGGGTTAAGAAACTTTCTAAATGCTGTTTTGAATACTTTGAGGGGTGAAGTTTTTAAAATGGGGTGACTTATCGAGGGTTTCTAATATATAAGGCCCTAAAATCCACTTCACATCTGAACTGGCCCCTGTAAAAATAGCCTTTTGAAATTTTCTTGAAAATGTGAGAAATTGCTGCTAAAGTTCTAAGCCTTGTGATGTCATTGAAAAATAAAAGGATGTTCAAAAAACAATGCCAATCTAAAGTAGACATATGGGTGATGTTAATTAGCAACAATTTTGTGTGGTATTACCATCTGTCTTACAAGCTGATACATATAAATTTAGAAAAATGCAAATTTTTGCAATTTTTCGCTACATTTTGGTGTTTTTCACAATTAAATACTTAATGTATCGAGCAAATTTTGCCAGTAACATAAAGTCCAATGTGTCACGAGAAAACAATCTCAGAATCGCTTGGATAGGTAAAAGCATTCCGGAGTTATTACCACATAAAGTGAAACATGTCAGATTTGAAAAAATCGGCTGTGTCCTGAAGGCCAAAACAGGCTGTGTCCTTAAGGGGTTAAGATGTCGGATAAAGGAGGCAGTATTACTGTGCTAGATAGGGAAATGTACAAAACCCACATTTTGAAACTTCTAGCAGACACAGACACATATAAAAACTGAGGGTATGTTCACACGTAGTCAACCAAAACGTCTGAAAATCCAGAGCTGTTTTCAAGGGAAAACAGACCCTGCTTTTCAGACGTTTTTTACCAACTCGCATTTTTACCAACTCATTTTTTTACCAACTCGTTTTTGGAGCTGTTTTCATTGGAGTCTATGAGAAAACAGCTCCAAAAACGTCTGAAAGAAGTGTCCTGCACTTCTTTTGACGAGGCTGTATTTTTACGAGTCGTCGTTTGACAGCTGTCAAACGACGACGCGTAAATAACAGGTCGTCTGCACAGTACGTCGGCAAACCCATTCAAATGAATGGGCAGATGTTTGCCGACGTATTGTAGCCATATTTTCAGACGTAAAACGAGGCATAATACGCCTCGTATACGTCTGAAATTTGGCCGTGTGAACATACCCTAACGTGTAATCCAACATCCATGTTCCAAAAAAAGCTCAACAAACTAATAAAAGATGGTTTAGGTAGTGACGTATTAACAAATAAACAAGCAGAATATATTATGGTCCAATTTCCCTCTATTCCAATCATGCACGCATTGCCCAAACCCCCCACCTATGCGCCCCATAGTGTCAGGGATAGGATCACTAACAGAAAAACTCTCTGAATGGCTAGACTCCTTGTTACAACCCCTTGCACTAAGAACCCCAGGCCATTTACGTGACACCAGAGATGTTTTATGCTCATTTCACAAAAAAAGATGGGAAAATAAATTTACATGGCTGAGCTGTGATGTGACCTCACTCTATACCAGTATCTCACATGAAATAGCCCGTAGGGCACTAGAATATCATCTTTTTAAACACAGCACTTACAGCTATGAGCTACAATCATATACACTAGAGGTCCTTGTCTTCCTGATGACACACAATTTCTTCCAGTTCGATGGGTTGTTTTACCTACAACTACAGGGAGTATCAATGGGAGCTAAATTCTCCCCTTCTTTGGCTAATCTTGTGATGGCTTGGTGGGAGGAACTTTTCATTTTTTCTAGTGATAACTCTTTTGGCAGATCTATTAACTGGTATGCAAGGTATATAGACGACCTGCTATTTATATGGGAAGGCAATATGTCAGATATCCCAAATGTCATCAATTATCTTAATGACAACCAATTCAACTTGAAATTTACCTATTCTTCACAAAAAGATACTATCCAGTTTCTGGACCTAGAACTCACAGGTCATGCAGGGGAAATAATTGATACTAAAACATACCGTAAGCCTATCTCAGGAAACACCATCCTGCATGCTACAAGCGGTCACCCCAGACAAACCATCTCATCAATCCCAGTGCGATAAATGTACAGAGCAAAAATAAATTGTAGTAACGACCCCAATTACCGGGTGGAACAACAGAAAATTTGTAGGAGACTACGCAAAAGAGGGTATGCAGAATGGACCCTCAAAAGAGCAACCTCCATTGTAGAAACAAAGCCCCGATATATACTTCTAGAGCCAAAACCTAATAATAAAAATACTGGTCTAAATGTACCTACTTTGGTGTTACAACACAGTAGTCAGTTTAATGAAATAAAGAAAATCGTCCATAAAAATTTAGCCATTCTAATGTGACGAGGCTCTGTCAGATATTTTGAAGGATGGTTGTCATGTGGTGTCCAGAAAAGCTCCTTCCTTAGGTGACCTGTTATCTCTTTCTATATTTTCCTCTAATATTCCCAAACTGACATGGCTTCAATATACGGGTTTCTTTAAATGCGGCTCGCATCCATGTAAAATCTGTTCATATGCTAAGCCTACTAAGACTTTTAGAGATTCAGATAACAATACAAATTTTTCAATTCAAACTTACATTAATTGCAACAGTGAGGCAGTGATATACATTGTGGAGTGTTTGGAATGCAACCTAATGTATGTGGGTTGCACCAGCCGCAAATGTAAAACTAGGATACTAGAACATTTGGGCTATATAAGAAATCCTAACCTCACCAATATCTCCAATGTTGTAAAACATTTCATAACCTTCCATAATAGATCAATTATAAGTCTGAGATGTTATGCCATAAAAAAAGTCAAAACTCCAACCAGAGGGGGGAACATCAAACATAAAATCTTATCACGTGAAGCATACTGGATATTTACACTAAAAACCAGGTTTCCTAAAGGTCTGAACTTAAAAAAATAATTCATGTTCCACTAATAGTAAAGAATCTATGAAATGATCGGTAGAATCTAATATGGCCTAATAATCAATAATACCTGTTAATGTTCATGGCTTTTACAGATGACACCTAATTATCCATATTAACGGGTCCTTCCCCCATCAGATTTCCCGTTTGACGGTCTAGTATACAAAGGAAAACAAATTTTCCAATACTAATTATCCTTGAAGACCAATACATAATTCCCCTTTTTTCCAGTTCATGTATTGTTTTAAACTGTTTAAATGATGTATTTTTTAGCGTCTATTCATGTTTTAATTTTTCGATGTGAGTATTTCAGAGGTTTATATCCGACAGCCTAATAAACAGAAATTAGCATTAATATTCTATCCACTACTCTAGGATAGATTTGGGTCATTGTTATCCCTCATTTTATTATTTATAAATATTCATCAATCAACGCTATAAGCACACAACTTACTAGTGGAGCAGTGATGTTCTATCACCGGCTCTCTGTTTCAGCACCACTTCTGCTGGACAGCTCCACCGTGCTGGATAGCTTTTATTCATAGAATACTGATGCTTTATAGGCGTCTCCCTAGTTCAGCACTACTATGCTGGACAGCACCACTTTTCTGTGACATAACTAATTTTCACCTGTTGGCAACCGGATATAGACCTCGTTCTGACATTTAGTTGTTAGCATTAAAGCCATGAGGAAGGACGTGGTATACGTCTGAAACGCGTAGGCACCTTACCTACATTTTCACCCTTGCATTCTGGAATGATCTTGTTTTAACCATCCAAATAAAATTGGAACTACGTTCTGTTTGAAACCTGACTGCGCTGGACCATTGACTTTTGTCTACTTAGGTCTACTTAGATACAACGGCTTAGCAGACAGTATCACACATGCTAGGCCCAATTAGAAGGTTAATTGTGAAAAAATTCTTATGGTGTTTTTCGATAAAGCTCACTTAAACTGGTATTATTTAAACAGTTAACCGATGAATGGCGCTGTTTATGTGGAATTTACCCTGCGGCCTAATGTACCATATAATGTATTTAAAAAAACCTGTAATTCCACAATTTCTGTTTTGATTTTACAATGTTCATCGGGCGGCATGAATTGCATGATAACTTGATTCTGCGGGTCGTTACGATTATGGCAATACCAAACTTAATTAGTTTTATTTTTTACAAAATCATTTGTTTTTGTGACGCTGCATTCGAAGATGAACTGCATAGTTTTTCCAATGCAACAGCACTTCATAGGGCGGGAAGGGGTTAAAACCCACTCTCTGAAGCCCCCCTTCAAGATACATTTCAACTAATCTGGTCCCCATGGCAGAAACATGTCTTTCCATCTGGCACCTCCAGCAGACTCCTTTCAGTCTAGTTTGATTTCTTTTACCTCAGAGTTCCTCTTTTTACCTTTTTTTAATTTATTTTCTCCCCCCTTTTTTTTAAACTATTTCTAACAGGGGCTGTGCAGAGTTAGAAAAATATGGCTGCTTTCTTTCAAAAACAGCACCACACCTATCCACAGGTTGTATCTGGTATTGCAGGTTAGCTCCATTGAAGTGAATGGTAATGAGCTGTAATACCACACACAACCTATGGACAGGTGTGGTGCTGGTTTTTGGAGAAAGCAGACAAGTTATCTTATCCTGGACAACCCTTTGTCATGGATTGTTCTTGTGCGGAGATGCTCCCTGCATTATCGCTTTTCCTTTATGGCCGCTGATATGTTCTATTCAGCTTTATGGCCTCTGTGGTAAGTACACTGCCAGTCATTAAAGGGTTAACACTTCAGACCACTGTGGGTGACGTCACAATGAATGAGGCAGCAGTGTTAATAAACTCCTGCAGTAATGATGATGAATGCGCTGAGGTCATAAATACAAATGTTTATGACATAAAGAAGATTCCACATTAGAAGGTTTTACTGCCACATTCAGCGCCATATTGGATGGGCTGAGGACCTTGAGCTTGACTTCTCCACCAATGCCGACCTGATGTAATTTGGAGATTCTAGCATGGAAACCCTTCACCCCAGAGCACTTCTTCATCACAGTGATGCCATCCTCTTCATACGGGTTGTCTGCAGTAGAGGGGGGTTTCCAGCAGGAGATCCCCCTCTATTAGCCAGAGCGGAGACAGATGCTACAAGGAGGCATCTGGAGGACCCGTCTCATCCGTGGATCGCCCATTCATTTTAATGTGTGCCCAGGAAGAGAGACACCCGCCTAGCCAACCAGATCAGCCGATTTATGTGTTTTATGTCGTTCGTTCATTGTAATGTCTTTCCTTAAAAATCTGAGAAAACTTACAATTTCTGTTACAAATTATATTTTGGCACTTTCTAAGCCCAGAGGAAGGGCAATCCTCCAGCCATGGTTTCCCTAGAGGTTTCCCCCACAGGGGGTTTTTCCTTTCCTGCGTGCTGGAGGGTGACTCTTCGTGAGTCAGAGGTTTGCCATTTTGGGTTTGGTCATATAATATAATAAAAGTTTTGACCATTTAACACCCAATTATAATGTTTTGTGTCTTTATTTTGCATTCTTTGGTTTGGTGATTGGGATTCTGGGTCTATCACATGTCACAAAATCATAAGGCCAGACATCTACTTCCCACTCTGACATAGAATGGAGACAACAAGCGTTGCAGCACAATTAAGTGTACACATCCTTACATTAACCCCTTCCCGACATTTGCCGTATGGGTACGCCATGGAAAGCTATGACTTCCCGCAAATTGCTGTATCCATACGCCAAATTTTTGGCACCGGCTCAGAAGCTGAGTCGGTGCCATCATCCCCGGATCTCAGCTGTATCTTACAGCTGACATCCGGCTGTAATGGCGGGGACCGAAATTAGCTTTGATCCCTGCCATTAACCCCTTAAGTGCAGCGCTCAAATGCGAGTGCTGCACTTAAGGTGTTTGCAGCTCATCGGAACCCCAGCAATGAAATTGCCAGGGTTCCGGTGGCTGCAATGACAACTGGAGGCCTAATACTGGCCTCCCGGTCTGCCTAATACGGAAGATGGTCAAGATCCGCCCGGCGGTGGAGCCTGATCGGCTTCCGTAGCCGCCGGAAAGATGGCATCCACCTGTAATGTCAGGAACCGGAGCTAGCTCCGATCCCTGCCATTAACCCCCTCGATGCAGCAATCGAAAGCGATTGCTGCATCGTAGTGGTTACTAGCAGATCACCAGCCCTGACAGGCAATCAGGACTGGCGACTGCTGCTATGGCAACAGGAGACACAATGGCCTCCTGCTCTGCTATTACGGAAGCCGTTCAGGCCCCGCCGGGAGGCGAAGCCTAATCGGCTTGCTGTCAGTGAATAACTGACAGATCTAATATATTGCACTACGTAGGTAGTGCAAAGTATTAGAAAAAAAACATTAGACAGTTGGAACTTCAAGTCCCCTAGTGGGACTTGAAAGAAAGTGTAAAACAAAGTATAAAAAAGTGTAAAAAAAAAATAAAAAAAATAGAAGTTTGAAACAATAAAAGTTTCAAGTAATAAAATAAAACACAATCGCCCTATTTCTCTTATCAAGTCCTTTATTATTGAAAAAAAATAATAAACCATACCTATTTGGTATTGCCGCGACCGTAACGACCTGAGGTATCAAAATATTATATTTTTTATTGCACACGGTGAACAGCGTAAAAAAAACCCGTAAAAAAACTATACCCGAGTTTCTGTTTTTTGGTCACTTTGCCTTGCAAATATTGGAATAAAAAGTGATCAAAAAGTCGCACGTATCCAAAAATGGTACCTATAAAAACTATAGCTTGTCTCGCAAAAAACAAGCCCTCATACAGCTCCGTCGACAAAAAAATTGGAAAGATATGGTTCTCACAACTTGGCGACAGAAAAAATACATTATTTTTGCAAAAGCAATTTTAATGTGCAAAATGTTGTCAAACATAAAAAAGTCCTATAAAATAGGTATCGCCGGAATAGTACGAATCCACATAATAAAGTTAACAGGGAATTTATAACGCATGGTGAACACTGTATAAAAAAAAAGAAAAAAGCTGTGCTAGAATTGCGTTTTTTGTTTACCTGGCCTTCCAAAAAATAGGATAAAAGGTGATCAAAAAGTCGCATGTACCCCAAAATGGTACCAATAATCGTTACAGCTCGTCCCGCAAGCAAACCAGCCCTCATACCGCTACGTCTATGAAAAAATAAAATTAGTTATGGCTCCAATAAGTCAGGAAATAAAAAATATGCAGTTGTGCCCGAGGGGAACATTTCCTCTGTTTCAAGAGGCGATTTATCAAGGATCTAAAATTAGGGAACCAGGAAGGGGAGAGCCCAAACATATCTGCTGGAAGCGAGGGTGCCCGTATTATACCAGGACAACACTTCCCAGCAAAATTCCCCAAACTGCAAATATGCGGACCAAAAGGGGCATAAGAAAGGACGCCATATATTAGTGCGACACTGGCCTGTGCAGAAAGGATTGCTTCACAGCGTAACACACATAAATGGATTATTTTATTGTTTTTTTACCCCATTATTATACCCCCTGACTATGCCCCTGATGTACTCTGCCCAACTAACATATGCCCCACATTATAAACGGAAACACTCCAAACAAAACTATTACCAAGCAAATTCCACGCTCCAAAAGCCAAATGACGCTCCCACCCATCTGAACCCTACAGTGTGCCCAAACAGCAGTTTCCTTCCACATATATGGCATCGTCATACCCGGGAGAACCCTTTTAACAATTTTTGGGGTGTGTTTCTCCAGTGACATAAGCTGGGTATGACATATTTGTCACTGAAATGGCATATCTAGGGAAAAATATCAATTTTTACTTTGCACCATCCGCAGCGCAATCATTTATGGAAAATACCTGTGGGTGAAAATGCTCACTACACCCCTTAATAGATGCCTTGAGGGGTGCAGTTTCCAAATGGGGTCACTTCTCAGGGGTTTCTTTTTATTATTTCACATCTGAGACTTTGCAATTGTGATCCAATATTTTATATATCGCCAAATTAGGCCTCGATTTCGCATGATACGCTTTCACTCTTGAGCCTGGTCGAATGTCAGGGCAAAAGATTAGGGCCCCATGTAGGGTGTTTCTAAAACCGGGAAACACTGCATAATAATTAGAGAGCTGTCTTGTTATGGTGGCATAAATTGGGCACCACATATTGGCATATATATGGAAAAAAAATCCCATTTTCACTCTGCAACATCGAGTGCACACTAATTTCCTCAAAACACCTGCAGGGTTAACATGCTTACTACACCCTAGGTAAATGCATTGAGGGTGTAGTTTCCAAAATGTGGTCACTTCTGCGGGGTTTCCACAGTTTTGGTCCCACAGGTGCCCAGAAACCAATCCAGCAAAATCTGCACTCCAAATGGCGCTCCTTCCTTTCTGAGCCTTGCCGTGTGCCCAAACAGCAGGTTCTGACCACATATGGGGTATTGCCGTACTCGGGAGAAATTGCTTTACAAATGTTGTGTTCTTTTTTTCCATTATTTGTTGAGAAAACAAAAAAAATTGCGGTAAAGCTACGTCTTATTGAAGAAAAAGGATAGTTTTTATTTTCACTGCCCAATTCTAATAAATTCTATGAAACATCTATGGGGTCAAAATGCTCACAATACTCCTAGATGGATTCCTCAAGGGGTGTAGTTTCTTAAATGGAGTCACTATTTGGGCGTTTTCATTGTTTTGCCCCTCAGGGGCTTTGCAAATGCGACATTGCCTCCGCAAACCACTCCTGTTAAATGTGATCTCCAAAAGCCAAATAGCGCTCTTTCCATTCTAAGCCCTGCCGTGTGTCCAAACAGCCGTTTATTACCACATGTGGGGTACTGTTTTACTCGGGAGAAATTGCTTTACAAATTTTGCGGTGCTTTTTCTCCTTCAGTCTTTGTGGAAATGAGAAAAAATGTGCTAAAACAACATTTTCTTTGAAAAAATTTAGATTTTTATTTTCATCGCCTACTTCCAATAATTTCTGCAAAAAACCTGTGGGGTAAAAACGCTCAGTATACCCCTAGATAATTTCCTCAATGGGTGTAGTTTCCAAAATGAGGTCACTTGTGGGGGGTTTACACTGTTTTATCCCCTCAGGGGCTTTGTAAATGTGACATGGCCTCCGCAAACCATTCCTGCTAAATGTGAACTCCAAAAGCCAAATGGTGCTCCATCCGTTCTAAGCCCTGCCGTGTGTCCAAACAGCAGTTTATTACCACATGTGGGGTACTGTTTTACTCGGGAGAAATTGCTTTACAAATTTTGTGGTGCTTTTTCTCCTTCAGTCTTTGTGGAAATTAGAAAAAATTTGCTAAAACTACATTTTCTTTGAAAAAATGTAGATTTTTATTTTCAATAATTTCTGCAAAAAACCTGGGGGGTCAAAACGCTCAGTATACCCCTAGATAATTTCCTCAATGGGTGTAGTTTTCAAAATGAGGTCACTTGTGGGGGGTTTACACTGTTTTATCCTCTCAGGGGCTTTGTAAATGTGACATGGCCTCCACAAACCATCCCTGCTAAATGTGAACTCCAAAAGCCAAATGGTGCTCCATCCGTTCTAAGCCCTGCCGTGTGTCCAACAGCCGTTTATTACCACATGTGGGGTATTGTTTTACTCGGGAGAAATTCCTTTACAAATGTTGTGGTGCTTTTTCTCCTTCAGTCCTTGTGGAAATGAGAAAAAATTAGCTTTACCTACATTTTCTTTGAAAAAATGTATATTTTTATTTTCAGGGCCTACTTCCAATAATTTCTGCAAAAAACCTGTGGGGTAAAAACGCTCAGTATACCCCTAGATAATTTCCTCAATGGGTGTAGTTTCCAAAATGAGGTCACTTGTGGGGGGTTTACACTGTTTTATCCCCTCAGGGGCTTTGTAAATATGACATGGCCTCCGCAAACCATTCCTGCTAAATGTGAACTCCAAAAGCCAAATGGTGCTCCATCCGTTCTAAGCCCTGCCGTGTGTCCAAACAGCCGTTTATTACCACATGTGGGGTATTGTTTTACTCGGGAGAAATTCCTTTACAAATGTTGTGGTGCTTTTTCTCCTTCAGTCCTTGTGGAAATGAGAAAAAATTAGCTTTACCTACATTTTCTTTGAAAAAATGTAGATTTTTATTTTCAGGGCCTACTTCCAATAATTTCTGCAAAAAACCTGAGGGGTCAAAATGCTCAGTATACCCCTAGATAATTTCCTTGAGGTGTGTAGTTTCTTAAATTGGATCACTTTTGGGGGATTTCCACTGTTTTGGCACCGCAAGAGCCCTTGAAACCTGACATGGTGCCTAAAATATATTCAAATAAAAATAAGGTCCCAAAATCCACTAGGTGTTCCTTTGCTTCTGAGGCCGGTGCTTCAATCCAGTATATGTGGGATATTTCCTAAAACTGCAGAATCTGGGCAATAAATATTGAGTTGCATTTCTATGGTAAAACTTTCTGTGTTATAAAGAAGATTGGATTAAAAATTAATTTCTGCAAAAAATATGAAATTTGTAAATTTCACCCCTACTTTCCTTTAATTCCTGTGAAAAGTTTAAAGGGTTAAGAAATTTTCTAAATGCTGTTTTGAATACTTTGAGGTGTGAAGTTTTCAAAATGGGGTGACTTTTTTTGGGTTTCTAATATATAAGGCCCTCAAAGCCTCTTCACAAGTGAACTGGCCCCTGTAAAAATAGCCTTTTGAAATTTTCTTGAAAATGTGAGAAATTGCTGCTAAAGTTCAAAGCCTTGTAACGTCCTAGAAAAATAAAAGGATGTTCAAAAAACGATGCCAATCTAAAGTAGACATATGGGGGATGTTAGTTAGAAACAATTTTGTGTGTTATAACTGCCTGCCTTACAAGCAGATACATTTAAGTTGAGAAAAATGCAAATGTTTGCAATTTTTCGCTAAATTTTGGTGTTTTTCACAATTAAATACTGAACATATCGAGCAAATTTTGCCAGTAACATCAAGTCCAATGTGTCACGAGAAAACTATCTCAGAATCGCTTGGATAGCTAAAAGCATTCCGACGTTATTACCACATAAAGTGACACATGTCAGATTTTAAAAATGAGGCTCTGTCAGGAAGGTCAAAAGTGGCTATAGAGGGAAGGGGTTAAGATATTGTATTACGGTCTGTAGCCTTTGGGGGGAATATATTAACCTTTCTATAACAGTTTACTAAAATGCACAAATGTTGACATTTTTGGGGTGCAAAAAATGGGCGGGGCTTAGCAGAAATGGGCAACAATTTTACTATAATTTACACCCGTAACTAATGTCAATTATAGCAGAAATCTATATGTATAGTGCGGCCCAGATTTATCTCTGGGGGGCGTAACAAGGCAAAGTTCCGTGCCAGAACCATACCTCCCCCCCAATCATACTGTTTGCCCCCCAATCAGACAATAAAATACATTTTAAAAATGTACTTACCTCACCACTCCGAATCTCCCTCCCGGATTCCCACAGGCTCTTACAGCAGGCCGCAGCACGTAGAAAGTACTGATGACAGGCCGCGTTGCAGCTAAAAGATGCAACACATTTATTAAGAGTCTTTCGCCTGTTAATAAATGTGTTGCATCTTACTCCAGCAACCTGTTTAATAGGACTGGTGTATGAAACGCCAGTATTAAAGGGAATGTGTCGCTAGGAATTATTTTTATTTTTCAGTTAAACAGTTAGTACATAAGTAATTACACATTGTTTTAATTTTTTTTAATTTTTTCACAAGTCAGGAAATATTATAAATCAGATTCTAATTTATAACATTTCCATGTGCTGGTCACTAGAGGGAGCAATTCCCAAAATTGCAGCATTGGCATGTGGTAAAGCAACCTCATTGCCTTATGCTGCAAATTTGGAGTAGGCACACTCGCTCTGCCCCAGCACACACCAGTAAACATACCTACCAACTTTCAAGTATCTAATCTAAGTAATCTCCGCCCACACATTCAGCCCACTCATTATTATGTTCCCATAGGACCCCCCACACAGTATAATGACAAATAGCTGCCCCCATACAGTTTAATGCCCCCTTAGCTACCCCTAATACCAGTGCGCACATATAAAGTGCCAGTGCCCATATAGATAGTGTCACACACAGTGCCCATGTAGATGGTGCCAACCCCCCAGGGATTCCATTCCAGGAGGAGCCCCTGCCGTCACTGTCCATATATGGACAGTGATGTAAGGCATTCCCTATAGGAGCAGAATCTCTGTCCAGATGGGGCGCCCATCAAGAACGGTAAGCCGCCCAGTACTCACTATAGCAGCGCTATATACGCATTATATTTTGCACCGATCCAGTCCCCAGCACGCTCAGTGCCCGACGAAGGTCTTATCGACCAAAACGTCTAAGTCGCACATGTAGCCTCTGGCATCCATCCAATAAAGATATATATTCCTGGGACAGCGTAACAGTGCCCGGAATCCTGGACTGCCGCCCTATATCCGGGACGATTAGGAGGTATGCAGTAATTAGGACCATGCACATGCGCAGATTCCACAGTAAATGCTTGTTCATGAGCCTGCAAAGGAGGAGCTGCTCAGTTTGCCATTAGGGTGATGACTGACGGATAAGGCCTCGTTCACATCTGCACTATTGTCTCTGGTAAAATCACGTCCCCCCGCCTGACGGAAAGCCAATGGAACCCACTAAAGTCAATGGGTTCTGTCGGCAGGTGGCGGTGTCCATTGTGCGATGGAACAGTTACTTCCGTTATTCCTTTGTTCTGCACCACTGATGGAGCAGAACAACGAAACACAACAACGTAGGTGTGAACAGGGCCTTAGAGAGATAACTGAATACAGCAGCTGGCCATGAACTGAAATACACTGCAGGTACAGAAGACAAATGGTAGACCAATTATAAATGTGATTTATTTTACAAAATACATACAAGGCAATTAAAAAAACAAACAGTGCAAAGGTGTACATAGCCTTTAAGGGTATGTGCACACGATAGCAGGCTTTTACGTCTGAAAAGACAGACTGTTTTCAGGAGAAAACAGCTGCCTTGTTTCAGACGTAAATGCTCCTAGCATTTTGCGATGCTTCTCTGACAGCCGTAAATTTTGAGCTGTGCTTCATTGAGTTCAATGAAGAACGGCTCAAATTACGTCTGAAAGAAGTGCCCTGCACTTCTTTTGACGAGTCTGTATTTTGACAGCTGTCAAACGACGACGCGTAAATGACAGGTTGTCTGCACAGTACTTCGGCAAACACATTCAAATGAATGGGCAGATGTTTGCCGACGTATTGTAGCCTTATTTTCAGACGTAAAACGAGGCATAATACGCCTCGTTTACGTCTGAAAATAGGTCGTGTGAACCCAGCCTAAGCAATCAGGAGGAATATTTTCAGATTCTGCTGGACTTCTCCCATATACCGGCATTTCAGGCATCCTATTGGTCCATGGTGTCCTCAATGCCCACCCCATTTACTTCTTCTTTAGCCACAATGCCCGCACGCCACAGCAAGCTGACAGTGCCCGCCCTAATGGTATATACAGGGGTGATGGAGATTTTATACTGAGATAATGGTGGGCTGGTACATACATGGATAATGGTGGTTATATATGGGGAGGATGGCTGGTATATACAAGGATGATGGGAGTCCCTTATATAACCCCCATATTCCCTGTATATTACTCCCAAAAGGGGAGATCAGCAGCACATCGCAGTCCAAAACTCATGGAAAACGATTTTATGTTTCACCCATCCCACCCATCGCTGGATGTGGGTATACTAGGACACATGACCAATATGATAATATTTTAATATAGAATTGTACATCCTAGTATAAAGCTAAAGAAAATTAGCTTATGAGGTTTAGAGTTAGTTATATGTCGAAATTTAAATTTAAGGTATGCGCACCGTGACGGGCGGTAGTCATGTAGACTGAACGCTTCCATGATTTGAATAAGCTGTGACGTGGCATATTGGGTCACGTGAACGTGGTATACAGGTTACATCAACACTTTCATGACATATCTTGTGGTTCGCGCTTGGGCATTGGAGATGAAGAAGACTGGAAGTTAACATGGTGTTCTGGGCCGGATGAAGAAGAAAAGAGAACATGAACGACTCCATTCTGAGAAGATGTCACCTGTGAGTCACTGAATTTCACTGCACTGTATTCACTTACACTACCGTTCAAAAGTTTGGGGTCACCCAGACAATTTTGTGTTTTCCATGAAAACTCACACTTATATTTATCAAATGAGTTGCAAAATGACTAGAAAATATAGTCAAGACATTGACAAGGTTAGAAATAATGTTTTTTATTTGAAATAATAATTTTCTCCTTCAAACTTTGCTTTCATCGAAGAATGCTCCATTTGCAGCAATTACAGCATTGCAGACCTTTGGCATTCTAGCTGTTCATTTGCTGAGGTAATCGGGAGAAATTTCACTCCATGCTTCCAGAAGTCCCTCCCACAAGTTGGATTGGCTTGATGGGCACTTCTTGCGTACCATACGGTCAAGCTGCTCCCACAACAGCTCTATTGTGTTGAGATCTGGTGACTGCGCTGGCCACTCCATTACAGATAGAATACCAGCTGCCTGCTTCTTCCCTAAATAGTTCTTGCATAATTTGGAGGTGTGCTTTGGGTCATTGTCCTGTTGTAGGATGAAATTGGCTCCAATCAAGAGCTGTCCACAGGGTATGGCATGGCGTTGCAAAATGGAGTGATAGCCTTTCTTATTCAAAATCCCTATTACCTTGTACAAATCTCCCACTTTACCAGCACCAAAGCAACCCCAGACCATCACATTACCTCCACCATGCTTGATAGATGGTGTCAGGCACTCTTCCAGCATCTTTTCAGTTGTTCTGCGTCTCACAAATGTTCTTCTGTGTGATCCAAACACCTCAAACTTCAATTCGTTTGTCCATAACACTTTTTTCCAATCTTCCTCTGTCCAATGTCTGTGTGCTTTTGCCCATATTAATCTTTTCCTTTTATTAGCCAGTCTCAGATATGGCTTTTTCTTTGCCACTCTGCCCTGAAGACCAGCATCCCGGAGTCGCCTCTTCACTGTAGACATTGACACTGGCGTTTTGCGGGTACTATTTAATGAAGCTGCCAGTTGAGGACCTGTGAGGCATCTATTTCTCAAAGTAGAGACTCTAATGTACTTGTCTTGTTGCTCAGTTGTGCAGCGGGGCCTCCCACTTGTCTTTCTACTCTGGTTAGAGCCTGTTTGTGCTGTCTTCTGAATGGAGTAATACATACCGTTGTAGGAAATCTTCAGTTTCTTGGCAATTTCTCGCATGGAATAGCCTTAATTTCTAAGAACAAGAATAGACTGTCGAGTTTCACATGAAAGCTCTCTTTTTCTAGCCATTTGGAGAGTTTAATCGAACCCACAAATGTAATGCTCCAGATTCTCAACTAGCTCAACGGAAGTTCAGTTTTATAGCTCCTCTAAACAGCAAAACTGTTTACAGCGGTGCTAACATAATTGCACAAGGGTTTTCAAGTGTTTAATAATCATCAATTAGCCTTCTAACACAGTTAGCAAACACAATATACCATTAGAACACTGGAGTGATGGTTGCTGGAAATGGGCCTCTATACACCTATGTAGATATTGCATTAAAAACGAGACGTTTGCAACTAGAATAGTCATTTACCACATTAACAATGTATAGAGTGTATTTCTAATTAATTTAATGTTATCTTCATTGAAAAAAACTGTGCTTTTCTTTCAAAAATAAGGAAATTTTTTAGTGACCCTAAACTTTTCAACGGTAGTGTATATGGTCTGCAGAATGCCTGTGTAGGACTGATATCTGTTCTCTGAAAACAGCTCTGTAATTTTCAGCCATTTTTGACTTTGCGTGTGAACCCTAAGACTATGTGTAAAGGGTTTGCCAGACATAGGTTCAGTGCCGACGCCCGGGGTTAACCAGCCTTCATCAGCTCCAAGGTCTGCTAGAGTGACGCAGTCTCTTACCACTCAGTCTGGCAGGCTAAGGAGAGGGAGAACCTATCACAGCCTGGCCTGACGGTTCTAGCTCCCGCCCTTGGTTTTACCCTCGCTTGGTATTTCCCGCAAACATGAAGCCTAATAAAATCTTGCTGCCCTTTCAGGTCTCTATTGATGGAAGGCCTGCCACCGACAGTGCCTTTGTGGATTCAGGGTCTGCTACTAATATTATGTCTGTGGAATTTGCTATGTCTCTAGCTATGCCATTAATTGATTTGCCTAAACCTGTCGCGGTAGTGGGTATTGATTCCACTCCGCTTGCTAATGGTTATTTTACGCAGCATACCCCTGTTTTTGAACTCAATGTTGGCTCCATTCATTTGGAGCAGTGTTCTGTGTTAGTGATGCAGGGGTTATCGTCCGATTTGATTTTAGGCCTTCCTTGGTTGCAGACACATAATCCCACTTTTAACTGGAATACTGGTGATCTTACTAAATGGGGTAATGAATGCATGACGTCATGTTTTTCTAATAATTTGGTTTCTCTCATTGAGGAGGTGAACACTCTACCTGAGTTTAGTCAGGACTTCGCTGATGTCTTTTCTAAAAGGGCCTCCGAACAGTTACCTCCTCATAGAGAGTACGATTGCGCAATCGATTTGGTACCAGGAGCTAAGCTCCCTAAAGGTAGGATATTTAATCTCTCTTGTCCTGAACGTCAAGCCATGAGAGAATATATCCAAGAAAGCCTGGCCAAGGGTTACATTCGCCCCTCTACTTCTCCGGTAGGTGCTGGCTTCTTCTTCGTGGGGAACAAGGATGGTGGTCTTAGGCCGTGCATTGATTACCGAAATTTAAATAAAATCACTGTAAGGAACCAATATCCCCTTCCTTTGATTCCTGATCTCTTCAATCAGGTTCAGGGGGCCCAATGGTTCTCTAAGTTCGATCTTCGGGGGGCTTATAACCTTATCCGGATCAGAGAGGGGGATGCATGGAAGACTGCGTTTAATACACCCGAAGGTCATTTCGAATATCTCGTCATGCCCTTTGGGTTGTGTAATGCTCCCGCGGTCTTACAGAATTTCATAAATGAGATTTTAGGAAACTATCTGGGGGTATTTCTTGTAGTGTACCTTGATGATATACTTGTGTTTTCTAAGGACTGGTCCTCCCACATTGAGCATGTCAGGATGGTGCTCCAGGCCCTTTGGAAAAACAAACTCTTTGCAAAAAACGAAAAATGTGTGTTTGGTGTGCAGGAGATACCATTTTTGGGTCAAATCCTCACTCCTAATGAATTCCGCATGGACCCTGCCAAGGTTTAGGCCGTGGCAGAATGGGTCCGCCCTGCCTCCCTGAAGGCCTTACAGTGTTTCCTGGGGTTTGCTAATTATTACAGGAGATTTATTGCTAACTTCTTGGTCATCGCTAAGCCTCTTACGGACCTTACTCGTAAAGGTGCTGATCTCCTCCACTGGCCTCCGGAGGCGGTCCAGGCCTTTGAGGTCCTTAAGAGGTGCTTTGTCTCTGTCCCAGTGCTGATTCAGCCTAACCAAATGGAGCCATTTATCATGGAGGTTGACGCCTCCGAGGTGGGAGTGGGTGTTGTCTTGTCCCAGGGTACTAGGTCTCTCACCCATCTCCGTCCCTGTGCCTACTTCTCCAGGAAGTTCTCCTCCACTGAGAGAAACTATGACGTTGGCAACCGCAAACTCTTAGTGTAATGTCGGGGTAGGGAGACAGACAGGTGAGCCCTAATCTACCCGCAACTCAGTCCCTGCCTACTTGCACGGCCCATTCTAGGTGACGGCGTACAACTGGGCGACGGTCCCTACTCTCAATATGTGCACGACAGAAAAAACTTACAAGGGTACACAGAAGCTAAGGGAAATGGGGCAGTTGCCCACGGCAACACCGTGAGCAACAAGAGTAGTGAACGAGTCGAGTCAAACCGGGAGTGTACGTGGTGCCAAACGCAGAGCAGGAGAGTAGTCAGTAAAGCCAGGGTCAATATGAAGCAGAGGTCAATAGGAAAAGCAGGAACAGCAGAGCCAGGAAGCAAGAGAATCACAGGCAAAGGACAAGCAGGAAATAAAGGTATAAGTAGACAAAAGGCGGGAGCTAGGACCGTCTGGCCAGGCTGTGATAGGTTCTCCCACTCCTCAGCCTACCAGCCTGAGTGGTAGCATAACGAGTCACTCTAGCAGACCTAGGCACAGATGCAGGCTGATTAACCACGGGTGTTGACACAGACGCTGTGTCTGGCAAATTCTTTGCAGTACCCCCTCTTTTATGAGAGGCCACTGGACCCTTCCTAGGTGGACCTGGCTTGTTGGGGAACCGAAGATGGAACTTCCTAAGCAATAACCCGGCGTAAACATCCGGGGGGGACCCAAGTCCTCTCCTCAGGCCCGTATCCTCTCCAATGAACCAGGTACTGCAGGGAGCCTTGGACCATTCTGCTGTCCACAATCTTGGCCACCTCGAATTCTACACCTTCAGGGGTCAGAACAGGGACCGGAGGTTTCCTCGAGGTAGCCAAGGACGGGGAGCAGCGTTTCAGGAGGGAGGCATGGAACACGTTGTGTATTTTAAAAGATGGGGGTAACCTCAGCCGGAAGGAGACAGGGTTAAGGACCTCAATGACCTTGTAAGGCCCTATATACAGGGGAGCAAATTTTTTGGACGGAACTTTAAGGCGCACATTTTTTGAAGACAACCACACCAGATCCCCGACTACTAACAAGGGTTTAGTAGAATGTCTTTTATCTGCCTGAGTCTTTTGTGTGCTGGGACGCCTGAAGGTTCTTCTGAACCTGGGCCCAGACTGTGCACAGTTCCCGATGAATGACATTTACCTCGGGATAGTTGGACCCACCAGGAGAAACGGAGGAGAACCGTGGGTTAAACCCAAAATTACAGAAAAAGGGGGAGACCCTTGACGAGTTACTGACCCGGTTATTAAGGGAAAATTCGGTGAGGGGAATGAAGGAGACCCAATAATCTTGACAGTCAGAGATAAAACACCTTAAATATTGTTCTAGAGACTGATTAGTCCTCTCAGTTTGGCCATTAGTTTCAGGATGGAAGGCCGAGGAGAAGGACAGATCAATCTCCAGACTCTTACAGAAGGCTCTCCAAAACAATGAAACAAATTGTACCCCTCTGTCAGAAACAATATTGACAGGAACCCCATGGAGACGCAGAATGTGTTTGACAAGCAAGGTAGCTAACGTCTTGGCATTGGGTAGTTTCTTGAGGGGTACAAAGTGGCACATCTTACTGAAGCGGTCTAGTACAACCCACACCACCGACTTACCTTCGGATGGAGGCAGATCAGTGATAAAATCCATGGAGATATGTGTCCAATGTCTCTGGGGAATGGGCAAGGAACATAGTAAGCCCGCTGGTCGGGACCTGGGAGTCTTGGACCTAGCACAAATTTCACAAGCGGCAACGTAGGCCTTAACCTCTTTAGGCAATCCAGGCCACCAATAGGTTCTAGAAATTAGGTGCTTGGTACCCGGGATGCCTGGATGGCCAGATAGTGCAGCGTCATGATTCTCGCTGAGCAACCTTAGCAGGAATTGCAGGGGAACAAACAGCTTGTTCTCAGGAAGATTCTCGGGAGCTGAACCTTGATCAGCCGCAATTTCGGAGACTAAGTCTGAATCCACAGAGGATATGATTATACCTGGGGGCAAAATACAAGCGGGATCCTCCTCAGGCTGGCAAGCTGAGGAGAGGGAGAACATATCACAGCCTGGCCTGACGGTACTAGCTCCCGCCCTTGGTCTATTTTTACCCTCACTTGCAGCATATTCCTTGCCTGTGATTGTCTGGTTTCCTTGCTCTGCGATTCTTGCTATTTACCTTATTAACCGTTGTTACCTATTGACCCTGGCTTAACTGACTATTCTCCTGCTCTGATTTGCTACTTTGTACTCTCCTGGTTTGTCTCGGCTCGTTTACCACTGCCTGTTGCTCACGGTGTTTCCGTGGGCAACTGCCCCTACCTCCCCCTTTTTCTTCTGTGTGCCCTTGTCTTGTGTTGTCTGTCTTGCACTTATTGAGCGTAGGAAACGTCGCCCAGTTGTACGCCGTCACTTAGGACGGGCCGTGCAAGTAGGCAGGGACTAAAATCCATGGAGATATGGGTCCAAGGTCTCTGGGGAATGGGCAAAGAACGTAGTAAGCCCGCTGGTCGGCACCTGGGAGTCTTGGACCTAGCACAAATTTCACAAGCGGCGACGTAGGCCTTAATGTCTTTAAGCAACCTAGACCACCAATAGGTTCTAGAAATGAGGTGATTGGTACCCAGGATGCCTGGATGGCCAGATAGTGCGAAGTCATGGTTCTCCCTGAGCAACCTTAGCCGGAATTGGAGGGGAACAAATAGCTTGTTCTCAGGAAGGTTCTGGGGAGCAGAAGCTTGATCAGCCGCAATTTTGGAGACTAAGTCTGAATCCACAGAGGATATGATTATACCTGGGGGCAAAATACAAGCGGGATCCTCCTCAGGAGGAGGGCTGGCCATGAGGCTACGCGACAGAGCATCAGCTTTAATATTTTTTGACCCAGCCCTATAGGTAACCACAAAGTTGAATCTCGTAAAAAAACAACGCCCATCGAGCTTGTCTCGGGTTTAGCCTCCGGGCAGACTCTAGGAAAACCAGATTCTTGTGGTCAGTAAGGACCGTTACCTGGTGCCCAGCCCCCTCCAGGAAGTGGCGCCACTCTTCAAAGGCCCATTTAATGTCTAAGTGTAAAGGATTTGCCAGACACAGCATTTGTGTCAATGCCCGTGGGTAATCATCCTGCATCTGTGCCTAGGTCTGCTAGAGTGACTCGTTCTGCTACCACTCAGGCTGGTAGGCTGAGGAGTGGGAGAACCTATCACAGCCTTGCCAGACGGTCCTAGCTACCGCCCTTTGTCTATTTATACCTTCACTTGCTGCTTGTCCTTTGCCTGTGATTCTCTTCCTTCCTGGCTCTGCTGTTCCTGCTTTTCCTATTGACCTCTGCTTCATATTGACCCTGGCTTTACTGACTACTCTCCTGCTCTGCGTTTGGCACCACGTACACTCCTGGTTTGACTCGGCTCGTTCACTACTCTTGTTGCTCACGGTGTTGCCGTGGGCAACTGCCCCATTACCCTTAGCTTCTGTGTACCCTTGTCTGTTTGTCTGTTGTGCACATATTGAGCTTAGGGACCGTCGCCCAGATGTACGCCAACGCCTAGGACGGGCCATGCAAGTAGGCAGGGACTGAGTTTCGGGTAGATTAGGGCTCACCTGTCCGTCTCCCTACCCCGTTTCATTACACTATGGCACCTGATAGCTCTGCTACATGATAGGAGACAGCGGCTTAGCAGACAGTATCACATATAATATGCTTAGACACAAAGGCTTAGCAGACAGTATCACACATGCTAGGCCCAATTAGAAGGTTAATTGTGAAAAAATTTCTTGGTGTTTTTCGATAAAGGTCACTTGAACTGGTATCATTTAAACAGTTAACCGATGAATGGCGATGTTTATGTGGAATTTACCCTGCGGCCTAATGTACCATATAATGTTTTACATTTTTTTTTTTAAAAACCTACATTTTGTGGGGTGAATTGAAAAAAAAACTGTAATTCCGCCATTTCTGTTTTGATTTTACAATGTTCATCGGGTGGCATGAATTGCATGATAACTTGATTCTGCGGTTCGTTACGATTATGGTGATACCAAATTTATATAGTTTTATTTTTTACAAAACAATTTGTTTTTGTGACGCTGCATTCGAAGATGAACTGCATAGTTTTTCAATGCAACAGCACTTCATAGGGCGGGAAGGGGTTAAAACCTACTCTCTGAAGCCCCCCTTCAAGATACATTAACTAATCTGGTCCCCATGGCAGAAATATGTCTTTCCATCTGGCACCTCCAGCAGACTCCTTTCAGTCTAGTTTGATTTATTTTACCTCAGAGTTCCTCTTTTTACCTTTTTTTAATTTCTTTTCTCCCCCTTTTTTTTTTCTATTTCTAACAGGGGCTGTGCAGGATTAGAAAAATATGGCTGCTTTCTTCCAAGAACAGCACCACACCTATCCACAGGTTGTTTCTGGTATTGCAGGTTTTCTCCATTGAAGTGAATGGTAATGAGCTGTAATACCACACACAACCTATGGACAGGTGTGGTGCTGGTTTTTGGAGAAAGCAGACAAGTTATCTTATCCTGGACAACCCTTTGTCATGTATTGTTCTTGTGCGGAGATGCTCCCTGCATTATCCCTTTTCCTTTATGGCCATTGATATGTTCTATTCAGCTTTATGGCCTCTGTGGTAAGTACACTGCCAGTCATTAAAGGGTTAACACTTCAGACCACTGTGGGTGAAGTCACAATGAACGAGGCGGCAGTGCTAAGAAACTCCTGTAGTAATGATGATGAATGCGCTGATGTCATAAATACAAATGTTTATGACATAAAGAAGATTCCATATTAGAAGGTTTTACTGCCACATTCAGCGCCATATTGAATGGGACTGAGGACCTTGAGCTTGACTTCCCCACCAATGCCGACCTGGTGTAATTTGGAGGTTCTAGCAGGGAAACCCTTCACCCAAGACCACTTCTTCATCACAGTGATGCCATCCTCTTCATACAGGTTGTCTGTAATAGAGGGGGGGTTTCCAGCAGGAGATTCCCCTCTATTAGCCAGAGCGGAGGCAGGTGCTACAAGGAGGCATCTGGAGGACCCCTCTGGAGGACCCGTCTCAACCGAGCATCGCCCATTCATTTTAATGGGTGCCCAGGAAGAGAGACTTCTGCCTAGCCAACCAGATCAGCCGATTTATGTGTTTTATGTCGTTCGTTCATTGTACTGTCTTTCCTTGAAAATCTGAGAAAATGTACAAATTCTGTTACAAATTCTATTTTGGCACCTTCTAAGCCCAGAGGAAGGGCAATCCTCCAGCCATGGTTTCCCTAGAGGTTTCCCCCACAGGGGGTTTTTCCTTTCCTGCGTGCTGGAGGGTGACTCTTCGTGAGTCGGAGGTTTGCCATTTTGGGTTTGGTCATATAATATAATAAAAGTTTTGACCATTTAACACCCAATTATAATGTTTTGTGTCTTTATTTTGCATCACTTGGGGTAAATTGAGTGATGTATGTGTATGCAAATTACACTTACCTATATATCTGTTCCCCATTCATAACCCACACCTTTCTCTCAAGAAGACTTGACACTGAGGGTTTGGATAAAGTGGCCACAGCAGCCATTTTATTAAGAAATAAATATAAAAGTTAGTTAACTCAATTAACCATAAATAAATAATATCCATATTATTTATTAACAAAAACAATAATAAATCAATAATGCACGAACCATAAATTATAACCCAAACACGTCAGACACCACTGACAAACAAACATTAACACATAGACTAGGAGAAGTCCTTGGAGCTATCATTAACTTTTTATGTTACCGGCTATCTGCCCCACCATTTTACCCCCAGCCGTAAAAACCCGGCTCAGAGGCACCAATACTCCTGGCAGATGCCGTAAGGTAACTGCCACCTCTCCCAAGGGATAACACCCTAAGGAAACCACAATATCCAACCGCCAGACAGTGTCCTTTCATCTTTAAAACCCGGGAGGATCCATACCCACGATGCATCCCCCCCCCACATAATTATTTGTCTAACTCCAAGGACTCCCCAGCAGCTGCCATGACAAAACGAAAATACCCACCGAAAGACCCCACCCGTCCTCATACTTCCCTGACCATATGATCCAATACCAACAAAAAAGGGGGAGGGCGGGCGGGGATGTCTTACTCCGTGTGCTGCTCCCGACCAAAAGACCGAGAAGTCAGCACACTTCCGGCTAACCCTCACCGGATCCCGTCCCTCTCCTAGACCCACCCCCTCCACTAACCCTCCCCTTTGGCTGTGACACGATCCTCCCTCCTAGCCTCGTTATGTCTGGCCTACCCTCCACTGTGGTATGGTCCGTCTGGCCTGTGCTTGACTTGGGGTAAGTCGAGTGATGTATGTGTATGCAAATTACACTTACCTATATATCTGTTCCCCATTCATAACCCACACCTTTCTCTCAAGAAGACTCGACACCGAGGGTTTGGATAAAGTGGCCACAGCAGCCATTTTATTAAGAAATAAATATAAAAGTTAGTTAACTCAATTAACCATAAATAAATAATATCCATATTATTTATTAACAAAAACAATAATAAATCAATAATGCACGAACCATAAATTATAACCCAAACACGTCAGACACCACTGACAAACAAACATTAACACATAGACTAGGAGAAGTCCTTAGAGCTATCATTAACTTTTTATGTTACTGGCTATCTGCCCCACCATTTTACCCCCAGCCATAAAAACAAGGCTCAGAAGCACCAATATTCCTGGCAGATGCCGTAAGGTAACTGCCACCTCTGCCAAGGGATAACACCCTAAGGAAACCACAATATCCAACCGCCAGACAGTGTCCTTTCATCTTTAAAACCCAGGAGGATCCATACCCATGATGCATCCCCCCCATAATTATTTGTCTAACTCCAAGGACTCCCCAGCCACAGTGTACAGGCCTTGACCCCCTCAAGCCTGAGAGTTCCGCCCCAACAAAATAGCCCTCTCAATGCCATCCTGCAAACCCAAGCACCACAAATCTGTTCCCACACCATTCAGGTGAACACCATCTGCACTCCAATACGCTCCAACTCCAGCTTCCAAGTCCCAGTGCCGAACACATATGCCACCATTCCGTGCAACACATGCAGACACCGCCCTGTTAACTTTTATCCTGGCTTTGTTGATCCGCTCCACCGACCGTGCCAAACGCCAGGATTTTCTAGGCACAATATCCGACCACACCGTGATCAAGTTCGGGTAAAACGACCACAGGTGCAACAGATCGTGTTTTATGTCCCGAACCAATTCACGGAACGAGCGGGCCCCAAGATCGTTGCGTACAAGAAATCGTCTAAATAATGAATGATCGAATCCACCCCCACCACAGATTTGACCACCCATTCCAAAAATGAGTTAAACGCCTCAAAGTACGCACAAGAAATGGAACAACCCATGGGGAGACACCGATCCACATAAAAACTGCCCCCCAAAAACACCCCAGTAAACGCTGATTATCCACATGCACCGGCAACAGCCGAAAAGCCGCCTCGACATCCGTCTTGGCCATTAACGCCCCCCTACCATGGAAACGCACCCACTGCACCGCCGCATCGAATGACATATACACGACCGAGCAAAGATCCCTATCTATCCCGTCATTAACCGACAAGCCCTTAGGATAAGACAAATGGTGAATCAAATGGTATTTGTTCGCCTCCTTCTTCGGGACAACCCCCAGCGGGGAGACGACCAAACCCGGGATGGGGAGAGAACTAAAGGGCCCCGCCATGCGCCCAAAATCCACGTCTTTTGCCAATTTCTCCCTAACCACGTCAGGATGCTGGTAAGCTGACTTCAGATTTTTTATGGAAAAGGGGAACCTGTGAGGAGGGGAGGGGATACAAAAACCCACATTAAAACCATCAAACAACAACAACTGCGCGTTGGCCCTGTCCGGATAACTATTTAGAAAACTGACCATCCTTTCCTTCTTCACTGGCATCACCACCATGACTGGCATTAAACCCCCCTCCCCCACCTCGTTTTCCCTTGCGCAAGCATTTAGATGCTCCGTGGGACGCACCATTGCATTGAGAACAAAGGTGCTTGAACTTGCAACCTGCACCGAGGAGCCACGTCGGGGCTCAGACTTTCTGGAGTACGTGAGCGCCGGGCCCGGCGCGGGGGAGAGACAGCCAAAGGTACCGGAGCGTTGGCCACCGCTGCAGCTTGTTCCTCCAACCAGGCGGGGCCGAATGCAGCAGCCGCCGCCCGCATCTGCTCAATGAACTGCTGCGCTGACATGAGGTAAGATGGCCGCCGGATGGGAGATGCGTGGATGGATGTCTTACTTCGTGCGCTGCTCCCGACCAAAAGACCGGGAAGTCAGCGTACTTCCGGCTAACCCTCACCGGATCCCCTCCCTCTCCTAGACCCACCCCCTCCACTAACCCTCCCCTTTGGCTGTGACACGATCCTCCCTCCTATCCCCGTCATGTCTGGCCCACCCTCCACTGTGGCAGGGTCCGTCCGGCCTGTGCTTTCTTTGGTTTGGTGCTTGGGATTTTGGGTCTATCACATATCACAAAATCATAAGGCCGGATATCTACTTCCCACACTGACAAAGAATGGAGACAACAAGTGTTGCAGCACAATTAAGTGTACACATCCTTACATTAAGATATTGTATTACGGTCTTTAGCCTTTGGGGGAATATATTAACCTTTCTACAACAGTTTACTAGCGTAGAAAATTCACAAAATGCGCAAATGTCCAAATTTTGGGGGCAAAAAATGGGCAGGGCTTAGCAGAATTGGCCAACAATTTAACTGTAATTTACGCCAGTAACTGATGTAAATTATAGCAGAAATTTATATGTATAGTGCGGCCCAGATTTATCTCTGGGGGTCGTAACAAGGCAAAGGTCCGTGCCAGACCCATACCTCCCCACAATCAGACTGTTTGCCCCCCCAATCAGACAATAAAATACATTTTAAAAATGTACTTACCTCACCACTCCGATACTCCCTCCCGGATTCCCTCAGGCTCTTACAGCAGGCCGCAGCACCTAGAAAGTACTGATGACAGGCCGCGTTGCAGCTAAAAGATGCGACACATTTATTAAGAGTCGTTCGCCTGTTAATAAATGTGTTGCATCTTACTCCAGCCAACTGTTTAATAGGACTGGTGTATGAAACGCCAGTATTAACAGGTTCCCGACCGCTGGGCGTATTTATACGGCCAGCGGTCAGGGTCTCTGAAGTCCGCCGTATAGACTATTTACGGCGGCACTTCAGAGACTGTGCACGCGCGATCGCGTGCACACAGCTCTGTGCCCTGGCTGTTGCTAACAGCCATGGGCACTGGGCAGAATGTCAGGGGTCAATCTTTTGGCCCCTGAACATGTGATCGCTGTGACAACCAATCACAGCGATCACATGCATTTCTGCATATAAAACAGTGTGCACGCGATCGCGTGCACACAGCCCTGTGCCCACGCTGTTACCAACAGCTCTGGGCACTGGGCAGAGTATCAGGGACCAATCTGATGGTCCCTGAACATGTGGTCGCTGTGAAAACCTATCACAGCGACCACATTTGTTTTATTTTGACTTTTCTGGCAGTAAATCTCCTGCATCTTTTCTTCTCCTCAAACATTGTTTCAGTTTGAGGAGAAGAAGAGACTCGGGAGAATTGCTGCCAGAAGATTACAGTTACAGTTACAAAAAAATACAGTTACACTCTAAAACATTCTCTGTATAGATAGATTTCTATCTATCTATACAATCTATCTATCCATCTATCTTTTTTTCTATCTATCTACCTTTCTTTCTTTTATTCTATTAGAATAGGCAGGTAGGGAGTATATAATTATATATATATCCACATATATATAATATATATAGCAATAGCGGTTTATTTTTTTGTTAGCGGTAGTGTAGATATATATAGCAGTTAGTTTGTGTGTTTTATAAAAAAAAATAAAAAAAAAATAAAATAAATTTGTTTAGTTAGTGTTAGTGTTAGTTACGTTATGGCGAGGAAGTTGTTTAGCGCCGAGGAGGCATACGCCATGCTGTGGTCTGAGTCGGAGACCGCATCAGAGATGGCGTCCGAGATGGAACCTGTTTTAGGTAGTGACGATGACAGCGTCACTTCAGGTTCATCTTCAGGGGACGTTGTCCCTGATGCAGTTGAAACTGCAGAACTTGAAAGCGCAGGGCCAAGTAGCGCTGTAGCACGGGACAGCCTGGTCCCTTCAGTCCAGGCTCTTGTATGGGCACCTGCCCCATCTTTTGGGCCTAGAATCCACGGATTTACTGCCACTCCTGGCATAACCGTGGACAATACAAATTTTGTCCAAATGGATTACTTCCATTTATTTATAACGGACGACATCCTAAATCAGATTGTCCACGAAACAAATTTATATGCCACTCAATATATAAGGCAGAAACCTTCATCCACCCATGCCAGAGATTGGACGCCCACCAATTTGCTGGAATTAAAAAAAAATTTGGGGCTCACCCTAAATATGGGTATTGTCAAAAAGCCCTCCATTAGGTCTTACTGGTCAACAAGACCCGCCCAAGCCACCCCAGTATATTCTGCAGTAATGCCCAGGTCTCGTTATGAGACAATAATGAGGTTCCTCCACTTCAATGACAACGCACAGGCCCCCCAAGTACCGATGCAAACCGGGATCGGTTGTTCAAAATAAGACCGCTAATAAATTCCCTGAATAATTTATTTCTGCAACTCTACACCCCTGAGCAGAATGTAAGTGTGGACGAATCCCTCCTCAACTTTCATGGCAGACTTAGCTTTCGCCAATATCTACCTTCCAAAAGGGCAAGATATGGCGTTAAGCTCTACAAATTGTGTGAAAGCGGGTCAGGATATACCACCGCCTTCAGAATTTATGAAGGGCGGGACCGCACAATAAATGTTCCTGGATGCCCCCCTGATCTTTCCACCAGCAGTAAGATCGTGTGGGAGATAATGCAGCCTCTGCTTCACAAGGGGTACCACCTGTACTGTGATAATTTTTATTCCAGTGTGCCCCTGTTTAGGCATTTGCATGCTGCAAGGACTGGGGCATGTGGTACCATGCGCAAAAACCGAATTGGTTTTCCACAGCAATTAGTGGGGAAGCGCATGGTAAAGGCGGACTCCTGTGCTTATGCATCTGAGGAATTGCTGGCGGTCAAGTTCAGGGATCGCAAAGATGTGTATGTGCTAAGCACGATTCATACCGCAGGAACAGTGGCAGTGAGGGAAAGAGGGGCAACATCGGACAAGCACAAACCAGTGAGCGTGTCCGAATATAACAAGTACATGGGGGGGGGGTGGATTTTACAGCCCTATTTAGTAAAACGCAAAACTAAAACCTGGTACAAAAAAGTGGCCATTTATTTGTTACAGGTGGCAAATCCACAACTCAGAGACACATACCTGGATTTCCAGGAAAAAATTATTGAAGGCCTCATTTTTGATGTTCAGGACACCCGAGAATGCCCCCAGTCTGAGGATGTCACGCGACTGACTGAAAGACACTTCATCAGTCGGATTCCCCCAACACCAACCAGAAGCAACCCCCAGAAAAAGTGCCGCGTCTGCAGAAAAGACGGGCGCCACAAAGATTCCCGATATTTCTGTCCCTCATGTCCCTCACAACCAGGCCTGTGCATTGAGCCATGTTTTAAAAAATACCACACTGTTCTGAATTATTAGATTTTAGTTAATTCGTTGAAAATATATTTGCCCTACATTACTTTTTTATTTTTCCCCTGATTTTACTCCAAGGGTGAGGGAGGGAATGGGTGGGTGGGGGGTGGATGTCATGTTTGCATATTCTCTAAAGTTCATCTGCTGGAGAGCTCCATTTGCATAAACCTGCAATTTCTTATTTTAGAAAACCCCAAAAAATAAATTCCCATTATACCCCTAGATGAATATTTTGGGATTTCTGCTTCAAGAGCAGATATTTTGGAAGTGTTATAGAAACTCTGTTGAGATTTGTAAAACCAGCTTTGAAAAAAAGTGATTTGTGAAATAAGCTTCTTCTATCCTCCGCCCTCCTACTTCTCTATGTGATAAATAAGACACACATATTTGGTATGCCCATGCACAGGAGAAGTGGAAGAATGTGAAAGGAGATGAATTTTGGCCGTGGTCTATGCCGTGTGTGAAAAATGCTGGTATAAACTGACGCATTTGCTAAAAAATTGCTAATTTTATTTTGATCCATCTTATTCAAGAAACTTTCAGAAGAAAACTGGACTGTCTAAAAATATGATAAACCCCTTGAAGAAAACCTTGTGGGGTCTACTTGCGTGAATGAAGTAATTTATGGGGTGATTCTAATCTTTCAGCAGCATTACGCCCCCCAGAAAACAGTATGCGGCTATAAAATCAAGTGCAGAATTCCTGGACCGAAAAGGCCAAAAAGCCTCCTTTTATGCCAAGCCCTGGCACATGCCCGCACAGTGAATAAGGCACACATATTTGGTATCCCCATGCACAGGAGAAGTGGAAGAATGTGAAATGCGATGAATTTTGTCCGTGGTCCATTTTGTGTGTGAAAAAGCTAGCATAAACTGACGCATTTGTTAAAAAAAAAGGTAATTTTATTTTGTTCCATCTTATTCAAGAAACTTTCAGAAGATAACTGGACTGTCTAAAAATATGATAAACCCCTTGAAGGAAACCTTGTGGGGTCTACTTGTGTGAATGAAGTCATTTATGGGGTCATTCTAATGTTTCAGCAGCATTACGCCACCCAGAAAACAGTATGCGGCTCTAAAATCAAATGCAAAATTCCTGGACCGAAAAGCCTCCTTTTATGCCAAGCCCTGGCACATGCCCGCACAGTGAATAAGGCACACATATTTGGTATCCCCATGCACGGGAGAAGTGAAAGAATGTGAAAGGAGATTAATTTTGTCCGTGGTCTATACCGTGTGTGAAAAATACTAGCCTAAACTGACGCATTTGCTAAAAAAGTGCTGATTTTTTTTTGTTCCATCTTATTCAAGAAACTTTCAGAAGAAAACTGGACTGTCTAAAAATATGATAAACCCCTTGAAGGAAACCTTGTGGGGTCTACTTGTGTGAATGAAGTAATTTATGGGGTAATTCTAATGTTTCAGCAGCATTACACCCCCCAGAAAACAGTATGCGGCTATAAAATCAAATGCAAAATTCCTGGACGAAAAGGCCGAAAAGCCTCCTTTTATGCCAAGCCCTGGCACATGCCCGCACAGTGAATAAGGCACACATATTTGGTATCCCCATGCACGGCAGAAGTGGAAGAATGTGAAAGGAGATTAGTTTTGTCCGTGGTCTATACCGTGTGTGAAAAATACTAGCCTAAACTGACGCATTTGCTAAAAAAGTGCTGATTTTTTTTTGTTCCATCTTATTCAAGAAACTTTCAGAAGAAAACTGGACTTGCTAAAAATATGATAAACCCCTTGAAGGAAACCTTGTGGGGTCTACTTGTGTGAATGAAGTCATTTATGGGGTGTTTCTAATGTTTCAGCAGCATTACACCCCCCAGAAAACAGTATGCGGCTATAAAATCAAATGCAAAATTCCTGGACCGAAAAGGCCGAAAAGCCTCCTTTTATGCCAAGGAAAAGGAGATTAATTTTGTCCGTGGTCCATACCGTGTGTGAAAAATGCTAGCATAAACTGGCGCAATTGTTAAATTCTTGAATTTTTTTCCAATTTTGCCCACTTTAGAGAAAAAAATAAAAATGATATATACTGACAAATGCCACTAAAACAAAGCCCTATCTGTCCTTTAAAAAGAGTGTAAAATTCAAAGATGAACTTTATTTACCTGCAGAGTTATAGTCATCTAAAGAAGCGCATAGCAAAATTGTGAAATTTGCTCTGGTCATTTAGCTGTAAAACAGCCTAGTCCTTAACCGGTTAAAGGGAATGTGTCACTAAAAATTTTTTATTTTTTTCAGTTAAACAGTTAGTATATAAATGATTACACATTGTTTTAATATTTTTAATTTTTTCACAAGTCAGGAAATATTATAAATTAGATTCTAATTTATAACATTTCCATGTGCTGGTCACTAGAGGGAGCAATTCCCAAAATTGCAGCATTGGCATGTGGTAAAGCAACCTCATTGCCTTATGCTGCAAATTTGTAGTAGACACACTCGCTCTAGTGTCCTCACAGAATCCCCCCTCCTTTATCCTGGCTAGTAGAGATGAGCGAACTTATGAAAAGTTCGGTTCGGCAAGTTCGCCGAATTTCGTGCAAAAGTTCGATTCGGACCGAACTAGTTCTGACCGAACCTGTAATACAAGAAAGCCCCTAAAAATCGTGTATAACACTGTTTTAAAGCCCTAGAAGCCCTGTATAACACTCTTAGGTCACCCATGAGTGTATCCAAGTACTTTTGAGCTGTCTTTAATGCAAAGTTGGTGTCAAAGTTACGCCAACATGTATGGCTCTAGGAAAACGGATGGGACACGGTGATAACTAACAGAAACCACTGCACTTGTGCATGTTGTATGCTTAATGCATTGTTAAAAAAGGTACAAAAATTTACCATTTTAGGCGGCTGATGCCTGCCAGGGTTCATACATATAAGGTGGTAAAAGAAGAAGCAATGGCTTTTGACAAGCCCTCCAAAAATTGACCCTTTTTATTAGCAGATGCCTGCCGGGGTTCTTCCATACATGGATGTAAAAGCAACAAGCAATGGCTTTTCACAAGCCCTCCAAAAATTGACCCTTTTTATTGGCAGATGCCTGCCGGGGTTCTTCCATACATAGATGTAAAAGCATTAAAGCAACAAGCAATGGGTTTGACAAGCCCTCCAAAAATTGACCCTTTTTATTAGCAGATGCCTGCCGGGGTTCTTCCATACATGGATGTAAAAGCAACAAGCAATGGCTTTTCACAAGCCCTCCAAAAATTGACCCTTTTTATTGGCAGATGCCTGCCGGGGTTCTTCCATACATAGATGTAAAAGCATTAAAGCAACAAGCAATGGGTTTGACAAGCCCTCCAAAAATTGACCCTTTTTATTAGCAGATGCCTGCCGGGGTTCTTCCATACATGGATGTAAAAGCAACAAGCAATGGCTTTTCACAAGCCCTCCAAAAATTGACCCTTTTTATTGGCAGATGCCTGCCGGGGTTCTTCCATACATAGATGTAAAAGCATTAAAGCAACAAGCAATGGGTTTGACAAGCCCTCCAAAAATTGACCCTTTTTATTAGCAGATGCCTGCCGGGGTTCTTCCATACATGGATGTAAAAGCAACAAGCAATGGC
This sequence comes from Rhinoderma darwinii, assembly GCF_050947455.1. Taxonomy (NCBI): domain Eukaryota; kingdom Metazoa; phylum Chordata; class Amphibia; order Anura; family Rhinodermatidae; genus Rhinoderma; species Rhinoderma darwinii. The sequence continues at coordinate 624,367 of NW_027464386.1, forward strand.
TTTTCACAAGCCCTCCAAAAATTGACCCTTTTTATTGGCAGATGCCTGCCGGGGTTCTTCCATACATGGATGTAAAAGCATTAAAGCAACAAGCAATGGCTTTTGACAAGCCCTCCAAAAATTGACCCTTTTTATTGGCAGATGCCTGCCGGGGTTCTTCCATACATGGATGTAAAAGCAACAAGCAATGGCTTTTCACAAGCCCTCCAAAAATTGACCCTTTTTATTGGCAGATGCCTGCCGGGGTTCTTCCATACATGGATGTAAAAGCAACAAGCAATGGCTTTTGACAAGCCCTCCAAAAATTGACCCTTTTTATTGGCAGATGCCTGCCGGGGTTCTTCCATACATGGATGTAAAAGCAACAAGCAATGGCTTTTCACAAGCCCTCCAAAAATTGACCCTTTTTATTGGCAGATGCCTGCCGGGGTTCTTCCATACATGGATGTAAAAGCATTAAAGCAACAAGCAATGGCTTTTCACAAGCCCTCCAAAAATTGACCCTTTTTATTGGCAGATGCCTGCCGGGGTTCTTCCATACATGGATGTAAAAGCAACAAGCAATGGCTTTTGACAAGCCCTCCAAAAATTGACCCTTTTTATTGGCAGATGCCTGCCGGGGTTCTTCCATACATAGATGTAAAAGCAACAAGCAATGGCTTTTGACAAGCCCTCCAAAAATTGACCCTTTTTATTGGCAGATGCCTGCCGGGGTTCTTCCATACATGGATGTAAAAGCAACAAGCAATGGCTTTTGACAAGCCCTCCAAAAATTGACCCTTTTTATTGGCAGATGCCTGCCGGGGTTCTTCCATACATGGATGTAAAAGCAACAAGCAATGGCTTTTCACAAGCCCTCCAAAAATTGACCCTTTTTATTGGCAGATGCCTGCCGGGGTTCTTCCATACATGGATGTAAAAGCATTAAAGCAACAAGCAATGGCTTTTCACAAGCCCTCCAAAAATTGACCCTTTTTATTGGCAGATGCCTGCCGGGGTTCTTCCATACATGGATGTAAAAGCAACAAGCAATGGCTTTTGACAAGCCCTCCAAAAATTGACCCTTTTTATTGGCAGATGCCTGCCGGGGTTCTTCCATACATAGATGTAAAAGCAACAAGCAATGGCTTTTGACAAGCCCTCCAAAAATTGACCCTTTTTATTGGCAGATGCCTGCCGGGGTTCTTCCATACATGGATGTAAAAGCAACAAGCAATGGCTTTTCACAAGCCCTCCAAAAATTGACCCTTTTTATTGGCAGATGCCTGCCGGGGTTCTTCCATACATGGATGTAAAAGCATTAAAGCAACAAGCAATGGCTTTTCACAAGCCCTCCAAAAATTGACCCTTTTTATTGGCAGATGCCTGCCGGGGTTCTTCCATACATGGATGTAAAAGCAACAAGCAATGGCTTTTCACAAGCCCTCCAAAAATTGACCCTTTTTATTGGCAAGGGTGAGTAGTAGCAGCACATTAAAAGACACTGGACGACAGTCACAGGACAAAGCCCTGTGGTGGGGCAGGCCTGCTTGTAGCAGACGGGCGGCAGTGGAGGTTTATTGGTGGTAGTAGTCGAGGTAGCCAACACAGACAGCAAGGGTGCAAGCAGTAGTAGCAGTAGTAGCAGCACATTAAAAAAAGAGACTGGACAGTCAGAGGAGGACAAAGCCCTGTGGTGGGGCAGGCCTCAGGCCTGCTTGTAGCAGACGGGCGGCAGTGGAGGTGTATTGGTGGTAGTAGAGGTAGCCAACACAGACAGCAAGGGTGGTAGTAGTAGTAGTAGTAGTAGCACATTAAAAAAAGAGACTGGACAGTCAGAGGAGGGCAAAGCCCTGTGGTGGGGCAGGCCTCAGGCCTGCTTGTAGCAGACGGGCGGCAGTGGAGGTGTATTGGTGGTAGTAGCCGAGGTAGCCAACACAGACAGCAAGGGTGCAAGCAGTAGTAGCAGTAGTAGCAGCACATTAAAAAAAAGAGACTGGACAGTCACAGGAGGACAAAGCCCTGTGGTGGGGCAGGCCTCAGGCCTGCTTGTAGCAGACGGGCGGCAGTGGAGGTGTATTGGTGGTAGTAGAGGTAGCCAACACAGACAGCAAGGGTGGTAGTAGTAGTAGTAGTAGTAGCACATTAAAAAAAGAGACTGGACAGTCAGAGGAGGACAAAGCCCTGTGGTGGGGCAGGCCTCAGGCCTGCTTGTAGCAGACGGGCGGCAGTGGAGGTGTATTGGTGGTAGTAGAGGTAGCCAACACAGACAGCAAGGGTGGTAGTAGTAGTAGTAGTAGTAGCACATTAAAAAAAGAGACTGGACAGTCAGAGGAGGACAAAGCCCTGTGGTGGGGCAGGCCTCAGGCCTGCTTGTAGCAGACGGGCGGCAGTGGAGGTGTATTGGTGGTAGTAGCCGAGGTAGCCAACACAGACAGCAAGGGTGGTAGTAGTAGTAGTAGTAGTAGCACATTAAAAAAAGAGACTGGACAGTCAGAGGAGGACAAAGCCCTGTGGTGGGGCAGGCCTCAGGCCTGCTTGTAGCAGACGGGCGGCAGTGGAGGTGTATTGGTGGTAGTAGAGGTAGCCAACACAGACAGCAAGGGTGGTAGTAGTAGTAGTAGTAGTAGCACATTAAAAAAAGAGACTGGACAGTCAGAGGAGGGCAAAGCCCTGTGGTGGGGCAGGCCTCAGGCCTGCTTGTAGCAGACGGGCGGCAGTGGAGGTGTATTGGTGGTAGTAGCCGAGGTAGCCAACACAGACAGCAAGGGTGCAAGCAGTAGTAGCAGTAGTAGCAGCACATTAAAAAAAAGAGACTGGACAGTCACATAAGGACAAAGCCCTGTGGTGGGGCAGGCCTCAGGCCTGCTTGTAGCAGACGGGCGGCAGTGGAGGTGTATTGGTGGTAGTAGAGGTAGCCAACACAGACAGCAAGGGTGGTAGTAGTAGTAGTAGTAGTAGCACATTAAAAAAAGAGACTGGACAGTCAGAGGAGGACAAAGCCCTGTGGTGGGGCAGGCCTCAGGCCTGCTTGTAGCAGACGGGCGGCAGTGGAGGTGTATTGGTGGTAGTAGCCGAGGTAGCCAACACAGACAGCAAGGGTGCAAGCAGTAGTAGCAGTAGTAGCAGCACATTAAAAAAAAGAGACTGGACAGTCACAGGAGGACAAAGCCCTGTGGTGGGGCAGGCCTCAGGCCTGCTTGTAGCAGACGGGCGGCAGTGGAGGTGTATTGGTGGTAGTAGAGGTACTAGCCAACACAGACAGCAAGGGTGCAAGCAGTAGTAGCAGTAGTAGCAGCACATTAAAAAAAAGAGACTGGACAGTCACAGGAGGACAAAGCCCTGTAGTGGGGCAGGCCTCAGGCCTGCTTGTAGCAGATGGCAGTGTAGGTGTATTGGTGGTAGTAGAGGTACTAGCCAACACAGACAGCAAGGGTGCAAGCAGTAGTAGCAGTAGTAGCAGCACATTAAAAAAAGAGACTGGAGAGTCACAGGACAAAGCCCTCTGGTGGGGCAGGCCTGCTTGTAGCAGACGGCACTGGGGTGGATTGGTGGTAGAAGTAGTAGCAGCTGCAGCACCAACAGCGGCACATTAAAAAAAGAGTGGACAGGACAGAATCCCATAGTAGCAGGCGGCAGTAGCAGGCGGCAGCGGCAGCAGCAGCAGCAATGTAAGATCTAATCAGTGGCATCAGGTACAGGGGTTTTAAAATCCTCACCGATCCACGCTTGATTCATTTTCAGAAACGTGAGATTTTCCAAGCTGTTGGCGGACAATCTTGTTCGCTTAGGGGTGACGAAGCCCCCTGCTGCGCTGAATACCCTCTCTGACGCTACACTGGAGGGTGGACAAGACAGTACACCCATGGCAAACTGGGCCAGTTCTTGCCAATGATCCAATCTGCTGACCCAGAAGTCCATGGGGTCTGGGATCAGCATTTCTGACGGAGAAAGGGCACAGTCCAAGTACGAGTGAACCTGGTTGTTTAGGTGCTGCACCTGGAGATGGTGAACATCCCTTTGGTGACTAGTGCTACGATGTGTGTCAGGTCGGGGTATTGGATGTAAAAATGTTGTCATCATATTTTCCAAACTGAATTGGCTGCTGCTGCTGCTGCTGCTGCCGCTGCTGCCACGGCTGCCGCCTATTGCAGAGGTAGCTCTGCCAGAGGCGGTGGAACGATGAGACAGTGGGGAGCGGAGAGTGGCCCCCCGGTCAGACATGCTTGCAGCGGGTGTCTGCCGTTTGAAAGCCATGACAAGCTGGCTGCATAGCTTCTCTCTATAATAAGCCAATTTTGCCTCCCTCTCGGAAGGCGCAAAAAACTCCCCCATTCTGGCTTTATACCGAGGGTCTAAAAGTGTGGCTATCCAGTAGTCATCTCTTTGCTTCATGCTAACAATACGACAGTCAGCGCGCAAGTAACGAAGCATACAGCTCGCCATCCTGGCCAGCGTTTCAGAGGGCCCGGTTGGTTCCATCTCCGCCCCATACTGCCATGGTTGTCCATCATCAAGGTCGTCGTCAGACTCGTCATCACCACCATCACTGTCATGTTGTGCGGCTGCCTCGTCCCCTATCCCTTCCTGTGATTCCATCTCCAAATCCAGCTCCTCTTCAGGTCCTGTTTCCTCATCCTCCTCCTCCTCCTCAACATCCATAGCCAGATGTGATCCTTCCTCCATCCTTTGCTGAATCATCGCTGTGAGCGTTTGCTCCATAATGAATATCAGCGGCATAACATCGTTCATTCCGCTAGCGTCACGGCTCACAAATCGTGTGGCCTCTTCAAAGGGCCTCAAAACGCGACATGCGTCTCTAACCAGCTGCCAGTGCCTGAGCTCGAAATTACACTGGCTCCAAACGCTGCCCGTCTGCTGCATCAGGAAATCATTCACGGCTTTCCGCTGTTCGTACAGACGGTCCAACATGTGCAGGGTGGAATTCCATCGTGTTGGAACGTCGCAAATCAGGCTGTGTTCTGGGAGATTGTTTTGACGCTGCAAGTCCAGGAGGGCGTGCTTAAATGCATACGAACGTCTAAAGCGAACGCAAACCCTCCTGGACATGGCCAGCACACCCTTCAAACCAACATATGACTTTAAGAAGCGTGTTATGACCAGATTGATCACATGTGCCATGCAAGGAGCGTGTGTCAGGTGACCTAGACGCAGTGCAGCCACAACGTTCTTGCCGTTATCAGAGACAACATTGCCCAGTGTGAGTTTCAGAGGAGACAGCCAGCGTGCGATTTCCTCCTTGATGCACAGCAGCAGCTCCTGCCCTGTGTGGCTTTTCTCGCCCAGGCTCAGCAGGTGTAAGACAGCGTTGTGGCGCTTCACCTTGCACCTATGAAAAGAGGAGGGAGGAGGAGTGGAAGATACGCTGTGTCCTGTCGGGGACGGGAAGACCTCCAAGGAGGAAGGCAAGGAGGAGGAGGAGGAGTAGGAGGAGAAGGATGGTAGGCGCCTGGTGTCCGGAGTTGAACTAGAAACATACAAGCGTGGAGGTGGTAATGCCTGGCATTGCTGCGGTGGTGCATCGGACTGCAAAATATTGACCCAGTGGGCCGTGAAAGACATGTACTGTCCCTGCCCATAGTTGCTGCTCCACGTGTCGACGGTGGCATGTACCCTGCTGCACACGGATAATTGCAAGGACTTGGACACCTTTTCCTCCACATGCTTGTGCAAGGCAGGGACAGCTGTTTTGGAGAAGTAATGTCGGCTAGGTATTCGCCACCTAGGCTGAGCGCACGCCATCAATTGCTTGAAGCCGGCGGAGTCGACCAGGTGGTACGGCAGCGACTGCACCACCAACAACTTTGCCAGGTGTGAATTAAGCCGCACGACAAGTGGATGACTGGGTATATATTGTTGCTTATTGGACAACGATTCCGTAATGGATAACTGACGGGACATAGGAGGAGCACTAGATGACAGTGATGATGATGATGACAACGACATGGTGGATAAGGCCTGGCTACTACTTAGATGACAGGGACTCGGAGCAGCAGCAGCAGCGGAAGAGGGGTCTTCATTAGATGTACATGATGGTGGGGCATGTTGATTGTCCCACATGGCCTTGTGATGCCGTTCCATGTGTTTACGTAGAGCAGTAGTTCCTACATTGCTGCCCTGCCCACGCCTTACTTTCTGCTTGCAGATACGGCACTGTGCCATGTTTTCCTCCTCTGGGAAGGTACAGAAAAATTGCCACACGGCAGAGTACCGTAAAGAGGTAGTACCACGTCCACCACCACCACCACCACCACAACCACCCGAGCTTGCCCCTTGTCTGGCAGGCTTTTTTCGGGAACCTACACCAGCATCTGTGTCGCCGTCACCGGCTCCTGAGCTGACCCTACCGCTGCAACGTTTTGCAGATTGACTTCTGCCCCTACCTCGGCTTGGCTGTTTATCACATCCAGTGCCGCCACTACTACCCTCCTCCTCTGACGCCGTCATCACCTCGTCACCTGGTTCCCACGTCCTGTCTAAAACAACATCATCATCATAGCCTTCCTCATCATCCCCGCCACTTCTGTCACTGTGTTGTGAATGTGATGTGACATCATGGCGGGCTCCATGCCCCCCCTCATTACTGCGTCTGCCACCACGGCTACCACCACCAACACCCCCACTACCGCAGCTATGCGTCTCGGTCACCGCTTCCACCTCCACCACCGCCGCAACACACTCCGTTGGCTGACTCGCGGAAAACAAATCATCATCATCACTATGTTGTTCAGTATCTTCCTTCGCACCCGAGGAGATGTCTCTTAGGACTCTCAGGAAAGATGGCTTCCCGCTAGGAAGGGGGAGCGAAGACATAGATGATGGAATGGAAACGCTAGAAATACCTATATTACTACTGTCACCGTGCCAAGGAACTGTAGAGGATCTGGAATCCAACGAAACCTGGCTTGAAGCCAGATCGTCAGAGTCTTCCTGCTGAGATGACCGCGAGCCAGCCAACCAGTCCACAATGGCCGTATTGTCTAAAGTAACCCGCCCACCGGAGGAGATGGACAAGTCTGGCTTGCTGATACTACTACTAGCAGGCACATGGCAGCTGCTACTAGTGGAACTGGGCACATGTCTTGTGCCACAAATGCTGCTACTGGGTCTGGCACCAACAGATCCAACATTTGGACTGGAAGAGGAGACGGCATGGGTGTTTCTTCCTCTACCCCGTCCTTTCACAACCTTTTTTTTCCCAGACATTTCAGAGCCCCTTTTAAAAGCGTATTCACACACGGACACTGGCTTGGCAAATGGCAATGAATGAGAATTTCAATCAGCCTCGCTGCAGTGCACTCAGGGAATGCTGGGCCTTCTAGTACTACTACTACCACTACTACAAAGGCTGCCTGTATTGCAAGTTGGATGCAATGGGGATGAGCCCCTTCTAAAAGCGTATTGACACACGGACACTGGCTTGGCAAATGGCAATGAATGAGAATTTCAATCAGCCTCGCTGCAGTGCACTCAGGGAATGCTGGGCCTTGTAGTACTTCTAGGCTGCCTGTATGGCAAGTTGGATTGTTATTCCAGGGATGAGCCCCTTTTAAAAGCGTATTGACACACGGACACTGGCTTGGCAAATGGCAATGAATGAGAATTTCAATCAGCCTCGCTGCAGTGCACTCAGGGAATGCTGGGCCTTGTAGTACTACTAGGCTGCCTGTATGGCAAGTTGGATTGTTATTCCAGGGATGAGCCCCTTTTAAAAGCGTATTCACACACGGACACTGGCTTGGCAAATGGCAATGAATGAGAATTTCAATCAGCCTCGCTGCAGTGCACTCAGGGAATGCTGGGCCTTCTAGTACTACTACTACCACTACTACAAAGGCTGCCTGTATTGCAAGTTGGATGCAATGGGGATGAGCCCCTTCTAAAAGCGTATTGACACACGGACACTGGCTTGGCAAATGGCAATGAATGAGAATTTCAATCAGCCTCGCTGCAGTGCACTCAGGGAATGCTGGGCCTTGTAGTACTACTAGGCTGCCTGTATGGCAAGTTGGATTGTTATTCCAGGGATGAGCCCCTTTTAAAAGCGTATTCACACACGGACACTGGCTTGGCAAATGGCAATGAATGAGAATTTCAATCAGCCTCGCTGCAGTGCACTCAGGGAATGCTGGGCCTTCTAGTACTACTACTACCACTACTACAAAGGCTGCCTGTATTGCAAGTTGGATGCAATGGGGATGAGCCCCTTCTAAAAGCGTATTGACACACGGACACTGGCTTGGCAAATGGCAATGAATGAGAATTTCAATCAGCCTCGCTGCAGTGCACTCAGGGAATGCTGGGCCTTGTAGTACTACTAGGCTGCCTGTATGGCAAGTTGGATTGTTATTCCAGGGATGAGCCCCTTTTAAAAGCGTATTCACACACGGACACTGGCTTGGCAAATGGCAATGAATGAGAATTTCAATCAGCCTCGCTGCAGTGCACTCAGGGAATGCTGGGCGTTGTAGTACTTCTAGGCTGCCTGTATGGCAAGTTGGATTGTTATTCCAGGGATGAGCCCCTTTTAAAAGCGTATTGACACACGGACACTGGCTTGGCAAATGGCAATGAATGAGAATTTCAATCAGCCTCGCTGCAGTGCACTCAGGGAATGCTGGGCCTTGTAGTACTACTAGGCTGCCTGTATGGCAAGTTGGATTGTTATTCCAGGGATGAGCCCCTTTTAAAAGCGTATTCACACACGGACACTGGCTTGGCAAATGGCAATGAATGAGAATTTCAATCAGCCTCGCTGCAGTGCACTCAGGGAATGCTGGGCGTTGTAGTACTTCTAGGCTGCCTGTATGGCAAGTTGGATTGTTATTCCAGGGATGAGCCCCTTTTAAAAGCGTATTGACACACGGACACTGGCTTGGCAAATGGCAATGAATGAGAATTTCAATCAGCCTCGCTGCAGTGCACTCAGGGAATGCTGGGCCTTGTAGTACTACTAGGCTGCCTGTATGGCAAGTTGGATTGTTATTCCAGGGATGAGCCCCTTTTAAAAGCGTATTGACACACGGACACTGGCTTGGCAAATGGCAATGAATGAGAATTTCAATCAGCCTCGCTGCAGTGCACTCAGGGAATGCTGGGCCTTGTAGTACTACTAGGCTGCCTGTATGGCAAGTTGGATTGTTATTCCAGGGATGAGCCCCTTTTAAAAGCGTATTGACACACGGACACTGGCTTGGCAAATGGCAATGAATGAGAATTTCAATCAGCCTCGCTGCAGTGCACTCAGGGAATGCTGGGCCTTCTAGTACTACTACTACCACTACTACAAAGGCTGCCTGTATTGCAAGTTGGATGCAATGGGGATGAGCCCCTTCTAAAAGCGTATTGACACACGGACACTGGCTTGGCAAATGGCAATGAATGATAATTTCAATCAGCCTCGCTGCAGTGCACTCAGGGAATGCTGGGCCTTGTAGTACTACTAGGCTGCCTGTATGGCAAGTTGGATTGTTATTCCAGGGATGAGCCCCTTTTAAAAGCGTATTCACACACGGACACTGGCTTGGCAAATGGCAATGAATGAGAATTTCAATCAGCCTCGCTGCAGTGCACTCAGGGAATGCTGGGCCTTCTAGTACTACTACTACCACTACTACAAAGGCTGCCTGTATTGCAAGTTGGATGCAATGGGGATGAGCCCCTTCTAAAAGCGTATTGACACACGGACACTGGCTTGGCAAATGGCAATGAATGAGAATTTCAATCAGCCTCGCTGCAGTGCACTCAGGGAATGCTGGGCCTTGTAGTACTACTAGGCTGCCTGTATGGCAAGTTGGATTGTTATTCCAGGGATGAGCCCCTTTTAAAAGCGTATTCACACACGGACACTGGCTTGGCAAATGGCAATGAATGAGAATTTCAATCAGCCTCGCTGCAGTGCACTCAGGGAATGCTGGGCGTTGTAGTACTTCTAGGCTGCCTGTATGGCAAGTTGGATTGTTATTCCAGGGATGAGCCCCTTTTAAAAGCGTATTGACACACGGACACTGGCTTGGCAAATGGCAATGAATGAGAATTTCAATCAGCCTCGCTGCAGTGCACTCAGGGAATGCTGGGCCTTGTAGTACTACTAGGCTGCCTGTATGGCAAGTTGGATTGTTATTCCAGGGATGAGCCCCTTTTAAAAGCGTATTCACACACGGACACTGGCTTGGCAAATGGCAATGAATGAGAATTTCAATCAGCCTCGCTGCAGTGCACTCAGGGAATGCTGGGCCTTGTAGTACTTCTAGGCTGCCTGTATGGCAAGTTGGATTGTTATTCCAGGGATGAGCCCCTTTTAAAAGCGTATTGACACACGGACACTGGCTTGGCAAATGGCAATGAATGAGAATTTCAATCAGCCTCGCTGCAGTGCACTCAGGGAATGCTGGGCCTTGTAGTACTACTAGGCTGCCTGTATGGCAAGTTGGATTGTTATTCCAGGGATGAGCCCCTTTTAAAAGCGTATTGACACACGGACACTGGCTTGGCAAATGGCAATGAATGAGAATTTCAATCAGCCTCGCTGCAGTGCACTCAGGGAATGCTGGGCCTTCTAGTACTACTACTACCACTACTACAAAGGCTGCCTGTATTGCAAGTTGGATGCAATGGGGATGAGCCCCTTCTAAAAGCGTATTGACACACGGACACTGGCTTGGCAAATGGCAATGAATGAGAATTTCAATCAGCCTCGCTGCAGTGCACTCAGGGAATGCTGGGCCTTGTAGTACTACTAGGCTGCCTGTATGGCAAGTTGGATTGTTATTCCAGGGATGAGCCCCTTTTAAAAGCGTATTGACACACGGACACTGGCTTGGCAAATGGCAATGAATGAGAATTTCAATCAGCCTCGCTGCAGTGCACTCAGGGAATGCTGGGCCTTCTAGTACTACTACTACCACTACTACAAAGGCTGCCTGTATTGCAAGTTGGATGCAATGGGGATGAGCCCCTTCTAAAAGCGTATTGACACACGGACACTGGCTTGGCAAATGGCAATGAATGAGAATTTCAATCAGCCTCGCTGCAGTGCACTCAGGGAATGCTGGGCCTTGTAGTACTACTAGGCTGCCTGTATGGCAAGTTGGATTGTTATTCCAGGGATGAGCCCCTTTTAAAAGCGTATTCACACACGGACACTGGCTTGGCAAATGGCAATGAATGAGAATTTCAATCAGCCTCGCTGCAGTGCACTCAGGGAATGCTGGGCGTTGTAGTACTTCTAGGCTGCCTGTATGGCAAGTTGGATTGTTATTCCAGGGATGAGCCCCTTTTAAAAGCGTATTGACACACGGACACTGGCTTGGCAAATGGCAATGAATGAGAATTTCAATCAGCCTCGCTGCAGTGCACTCAGGGAATGCTGGGCCTTGTAGTACTACTAGGCTGCCTGTATGGCAAGTTGGATTGTTATTCCAGGGATGAGCCCCTTTTAAAAGCGTATTGACACACGGACACTGGCTTGGCAAATGGCAATGAATGAGAATTTCAATCAGCCTCGCTGCAGTGCACTCAGGGAATGCTGGGCCTTGTAGTACTACTAGGCTGCCTGTATGGCAAGTTGGATTGTTATTCCAGGGATGAGCCCCTTTTAAAAGCGTATTCACACACGGACACTGGCTTGGCAAATGGCAATGAATGAGAATTTCAATCAGCCTCGCTGCAGTGCACTCAGGGAATGCTGGGCGTTGTAGTACTTCTAGGCTGCCTGTATGGCAAGTTGGATTGTTATTCCAGGGATGAGCCCCTTTTAAAAGCGTATTGACACACGGACACTGGCTTGGCAAATGGCAATGAATGAGAATTTCAATCAGCCTCGCTGCAGTGCACTCAGGGAATGCTGGGCCTTGTAGTACTACTAGGCTGCCTGTATGGCAAGTTGGATTGTTATTCCAGGGATGAGCCCCTTTTAAAAGCGTATTCACACACGGACACTGGCTTGGCAAATGGCAATGAATGAGAATTTCAATCAGCCTCGCTGCAGTGCACTCAGGGAATGCTGGGCCTTATAGTACTACTACCACTACTACAAAGGCTGCCTGTATTGCAAGTTGGATGCAACGGGGATGAGCCCCTTATAAAAGCGTATTCACACACTGGCTGAGTAGTGAGTAGTGGATGAGCCCCTTCGATTTCTGAATTCCTGCCTTTTAGATTCCTAAAGCTTTCCCTTACTGCACAGAGATGCTATTCCTACAGCTCCTGTCTGTAAAATGGCCGCTGAGCTCCGTGCATAGACTTTTATTGCAGGCTTGAGCCCGCCCCTATGCTGCCTCCCGATTGGCTGGGAGAGCCGTTTGCAAGGCATTATGGGGTAGCCTGATGTCAGGTGATCTTCTGTAATCCTCCATTTTAGATGTAACATGTGGCAGGCTCCAAAATGTAGCCGGGTTCGGTCAAAACGGGTTCGACCGAACCCGGTAAAGTTCGGATTCGCTGCGAACCGAACTTTTCCTGAAGTTCGGACCGAAACCGGGTTCGGTTGTCCCGGTTCGCTCATCTCTACTGGCTAGTGCCAGGAGAAAGGAGGGGGTTGAATGTTCACACCTCCTACACTGTGTGCCGCCATTTTCTGAGCGAATGCACAGTGTAGGAGGATTAGATACAGTGCTCAGCAGACAGTATAACACTAACATACACACACATCACATACACAAACATAATTTACCTGCTCCTGCCGCCGCTGCCGCCTCCGCCCTGCCGCTCCTAGTCCTTGCGTCTGCGCTGCTTTAAACATATGGCCGGAAGCAACGACTGGAAGTCGTCATCTTACTGTCCGGCCGTGGCTTCCGGTCCACATGAAAATGGTGCCGGATGTCGCTCTACCAAAGACCTTCCTTTTGGTCTGTGTGGGAGTGGCGCATGCGCCGTTCCCACACAGACGGCGTACGCTATAGTGAATGGAACGGCTCCCGTTCACATTCTCTATGGGGATGTATGTGCCGAATTCCGTGACACCTTCCGTGACACCTTCCCTTTAAAGGGGTTTTCCACGTTCTGACAACTGATGACCTATCCACTTTATAGGTCATCAGTATATGATTGGTGCGTGTCCGACACCTGGACCCCGCACCGATCCAGCACTCCAGCTGCCTCCGTGCACCGGACAACACTGCCGGAAGCAGATGGCTCCGGTCAAAGAATAGAGGCCGAGCTGCAGTTCTGCCGAACGGCCGCTATGCAGTGATTGGAGGCATCTGCTTCAGGCAGTGTTGTCCAGTGAACGGAGGCCACTGGACTGGCAGATCGGTGCGGGGTCTGGTGTAGTAACGATTGTTTGCCCCCATACATTACCGATGATTGCTCCTTGTGACACGCTGTATCGACGATTGGCGCTGGTTTTCATGGTCAGTATCAGGAAGTCACAGGCCTCATGCACACGACCGTATTTTTTCCCACCCGTAAATACTGGCGTAAATACGGGTCCGGTGTCACACGTATTCCACCCGTTTTGCACCAGTATTTACGAACCCGTGCCCGTAAATATGGGTCCGGAGTCACCCGTATTCCACCCGTATTTACGAGCACGTTTTTGGCGGCAAAATAGCACTGCACTAATCGGCAGCCCCTTCTCTCTATCAGTGCAGGATAGAGAGAAGGGACAGCCTTTTCTGTAATAAAAGTTAAAGAAATTCATACTTACCCGGCCGTTGTCTTGGTGACGCGTCCCTCTCTTCACATCCAGCCCGACATCCCTGGATGACGCGGCAGTCAATGTGACCACTGCAGCCTGTGATTGACCTGTGATTGGCTGCAGCGGTCACATGGCCTGAAACGTCATCCAGGACGTCGGGCCGGATGTCGAGAGGGACGCGTCACCAAGGCAACGGGCGGGAGACCGGACTGGAGGAAGCAGGAAGTTCTCGGTAAGTATGAACGTCTTTTATTTTTTACAGGTTTATACTGATCGGTAGTCACTGTCCAGGGTGCTGAAAGAGTTACTGCCGATCAGTTAACTCTTTCAGCTCCCTGGACAGTGACTATTTACTGACGTCGCTTAGCAACGCTGCCGTAATGACGGGTGCACACATGTAGCCACCCGTCATTACGAGAGCTCCATAGACTTCTATGGACTGTCCGTGCCGTTATTACGGCCTGAAATAGGATATGTTCTATCTTTTTCAATGGCACGGGCACCTTCCCGTGAGAAAACGGGAAGGCACCCGTCGCCAATAGAAGTCTATGAGCCCGTTATTACGGGTTGTAATTACGACCCGTAATAACGGGAGTTTTTACGGTCGTGTGCATGAGGCCTAAAAGGACCTTTATTTCCTCAGACACCACCATAACTAGGCATTGGAACCAACCCTCCCACCTTAGCGGGTAAAGATTAACCTTCTAAAAGGGTCACTATATACACATAAGGGCTAAAGGAAAAACACAGAGGTGCTCACCATATATCCAGCGTATAACTGTGTCCTCCAAATCTTACGGAGCAGGAGTTGTTCTAGATTCCTGTTTATATCCCAGACACGTTCATACCATTTTAGACAATGAATTGACATATCGCAAACTTGTGGTGAAACCAAGCACCGCATGTAAAGAATCTTTAAAAAATCTGCTAGAAGAAGGAATTGGATTAGGAGTATTAGCCAAGAAACAGGCAGAATACTTACTGATAGAATTCCCTATTGTTCCCATATTCCATGGGATGCCAAAAATCCATAACTTTGCATGGCATTGAAACTTGGGTTATCTGTGACGTAGTTGGCTAGTACCCCTGCAAACATGCCTGCCATCAGGGTAGTACCGCTGGTACTACTGTCAGGGCCCTGGCCACAAAAGTAAAATAAATTGGGCAGCCGCCGCTCATCAAGGTTAGAGATGAGCGAAACGGGACAACCGAACCCAGTTTCGGTCCGAACATTGGGAAAAGTTCGGTTCGCAGCGAATCCGAACTTCACCGGGTTCGGCCGAACACGTTTTGACCGAACCCGGTCAAAAATATTATACAAATCGGCAGCCACTTGTCTCTATCAATCACTGATAGAGAAAAGAGGCTGCTGATTAAAAATAAAATAAAAAGCATTTCATACGTACCCGGTCATTGTCTTGGTGACGAGTCCCTCTTCTTCCTCCAGTCCGACCTTCTTTCCTGACGCGGCAGCCTGTGATTTGCTGCAGAGGCCGCTGCAGCCTGTGATTGGCTGCAGAGGCCGCGGCAGCCTGTGATTGGCTGCAGCGGTCACATGGGCTGTAACGTCATCCAGGAATGTCGGGCCGGATGTCGAGAGGGACGCGTCACCAAGGCAACGGCCGGGAGACCGTACTGAAGGAAGCAGAAAGTTCTCGGTGAGTATGAACGTCTTTTTTTTTTACAGGTTACTCTATATTCTGATCGGAATTCACTGTCCAGGGTGCTGAAACAGTTACTGCCGATCAGTTAACTCTTTCAGCACCCTGGACAGTGACTATTTACTGACGTCGCCTTGCAACGCTGCCGTAATTACGGGTGCACACATGTAGCCACCCGTCATTACGGGGCCTCATGCACACGACCGTAAAAACTCCCGTTATTACGGGTCGTAATTACGACCCGAAATAGCGGGCCCATAGACTTCTGTTAGCCACGGGTACCTTCCCGTTTTCTCACGGGAAGGTGCCCGTGCCGTTAAAAAGATAGAACATGTTCTATTTTTTTTATTTTACAGGCCATGCTCCTATACTTTATAATGGAAGCACGGCTCGGAAAAACGACCGGCTGCCCGTGGCCGGCCGTGCCGGCCGTGCTCATCTCCTGAAATACTCTGTGCTGCCTTAAACTCTGTGGATTTCTAAATGCTGCTGGGGAACCCGATCGATCCACTATACAAGGCTGCGCTATACAAGAAACAGGATCCTGACCTGTCCACAGAGTTTAAGGCAGCACAGAGCATTTCAGGAGATGAGCGTGCGGATCTTGTGCGGGCTGGTGACTTGCCAATCATGTGAAGGTGTTATTGAGGACAAGAGTGGAAGAGAGGTAACAGACTGAGAGCTCTGTAAACGTCTCAGGGAACGACGACTTGAACGTTTTTGTGCTTTCTCCTCTGGCTCCCCCATGATGGCTCCCGAGGTTCCGTTGCTTCGTTCTTCCACGGAAAACTCGGATGAACCAATGCAACTCGGGGCCTCCGTGTCTCCCCAACAACGTAGAGAGCTCTGCAGGAAGAATGGTCTCTGCTTCTACTGTGGGGATGACAAGCATCCTAGGCGTAAGAATAAGCAGCCGGAAGAACTTCCGCGCCCAAATGACCATCGGGGAGGTCACTTGGGTGCACAGGTATTTCCCGTAAATATGAAACCTAATAAGATCTTGCTTCCCTTTCAGGTCTCTTTTGAGGGTAGGTCTGCTACCGGCAGTGCCTTCGTGGATTCAGGGTCTTCTGCTAATATTATGTCTGTGGAATTGGCTATGTCTCTAGCTATGCCTGTAAAGGATCTGCCAGGCACAACTTCTGTGTATACGCCCATAGGTAATCAGTCTGCACCTGAGTCTATGTCTCTGAGACTGACTCCATCTTCCACCTCTCAGGATGGCAGGCTTAGGAGCGGGAGAGCCTATTGCAGCCTGGCCAGACGGAGCTAGCTCCCGCCCTCTGTCTATTTATACCTGCCTTTCCTGTTCCTCCTTTGCTTGTGATTCTTCTCGTGTGGTTTCCTGGCCCAGCTACAGCTTCTAACTATTTGATCCTGCTCCATACTGACCCTGGCTTACTGACTACTCTCCTGCTCTGCGTTTGGTACCTCGTTCCCACCTGGTTTGACTCGGCTCGTTCACCACTCTTGTTGCTCACGGTGTTGCCGTGGGCAACTGCCCCATTTCCCTTAGCTTTATGTACTCTTGTCTGTTTGTCTCGTGCACTTACTGAGCGTAGGGACCGCCGCCCAGTTGTACCCCGTCGCCTAGGGCGGGTCGTTGCAAGTAGGCAGGGACAGAGTGGCGGGTAGATTAGGGCTCACTTGTTCGTTTCCCTACCCCCATCATTACATAATCACAAGCCCAATACCTAGTCTATAGTACAAAAAGGAAGGATTTGATCCAGCGCTGCAATGGTGTGATTTAAAAAGGAACGTATTCCCAATTTTATTGGTATCAAAAAACTTGTTTCAAAATTCGGTAACAGGCTTGGCGTCAAGGCAGTATTTGGTAGGTGTAATAGGCCTACGCGTTTCGAGCATGGCTGGTGCTCTTAATCATGGCATTCATTCACTCACTGGGACACGAGAGTATGGGTTTATATAGTTGGTTTTAGATAGGTGGAGCTGAAAAGCCTTACCAGGTGGTTAATCAAGGTCACCCTATGTGTGTGTTCTGGTGGTTAGATACAGCAGTTAACCCTTCCAGGTATATAAATAAACACTATGCACAAACCCTAGGGTCATTACAATACCCATGTATTTGTTTTCTATTTTTCAATTTTTAATTCTTTTTGGGATTTTGTATGATGTTTATGCATGTGAATCCCTGTTTTGGGTAATTTATTAACACACGGCTTGTTGCGGTGTAGAACATAGAAAGTCGCAGCAGGAAGGTGGATCGAAAACAGCCGCATCAAGAACGGGACTCTGGCGATTCAATACAGATGTAAGTAAATTCGAACTTTTATTGAACTCGTGTCCTTGTGTGTGAATGATTCCCAATTACATACCAAAGTTGCAACCAGTTTCAACATAAGAAAGACATAAAGACGGACATTTGGAAAAGAGAAAGAAAATGTTAAAATTAAAATATCATAAACAAAGACACAGTTGATTGAATTTATACATATATAATAGATTGTATTAAAAGAAATAAATCTCTACTAACAAAGCTGTAACCATAGAGATATAATCAGCTGGGTTTTGCATTGGATTTTTTGGTATTCTTCCGGAAAGAAGTAAATAGAATATATATAGTGGAAACTTTTAGTTCTATATAAATTTATTTGAAATGTAGTCATATCATAATAGTGTATATAAGGGTTTAATATTTTATTATATCTACCCGGATACTCATATATACATATAACTTGTAAAGTTGTTATATAAGCTTTATGTCGGCTGTCACTCTATTAACGCAAAAAACTTGGCGAGTGCTTTTATTCTTTTACTAGATTGTAAGTTTGGACATGAATTTGGTAATTTCGAAAGAATTGATGATTCTAGTTGGGATACCTGAGCTAATGGTCGTGATATATTACCTTTTTGTTAAAAATTCGATTAGATATGAGGAATGGAAAGACTGTTGTTTGTCCCCTGTATGAGAATTGTTGTTGGAATAACACTCATGTTGATATTGATAATGATGTCACCTTGACCCCTATGGAATATATGGGTAAAGGTGTGGCCTTTGCATGACCTGAATGGGGTCATGCAGGTATAAGATGGCTTGTGGTGACTTCTGTTTGAGAAGATGAAAATATAACTTATAAACCCCTATTTAGACATAAAAAATTCATTATGTAGTTGGTATAGAAATAATTATTTATATACTGTGTTCTATATGTCTAAATTAATATATATATATAGAATATCAATTTTTCCAATAAAACCTACTACATGTAAATGTTTTGGAGTCCAAGGCGGATTTGTATAGAGATAATTCTTTTTAACATGAAGAGATTTGGTTGTCCCAACTGTTTTAATATAGAAACATTAATTCCTTCCTCAAATTCAGACCATGCGGAAATCTTGTTTTTAGATTGAATATCCAAAACGCTTCACGTGTCAGGAGTGTTTTTTTCAGATCACCACCACGAATGTTGTTTCTAATTTTTTCTATAGCATAGGTTTTCAAATGGGTTATATTTCTATTGTGACAGGTGATGAAATGTTGCGCGGCATTGGATATGTTAATGATTGCCGGGTTCCTGATATAACTGAGATGCTCCAAAATTCTTATTTTAAACCTTCTGGTAGTGCTCCCCACATACTTCAAATTGCAACTAGTGCATTCTATTATATATATTACGTGATCACTATTGCAATTGATGTATGACTTTATGGGGTGACTGTTCTGGCCGCTGGAGTCTTCGAACTTTCTGACGACTTTGGTATAGTTGCATACCTTGCATGGGTGGGATCCACATTTGTAGAAACCCTCTTGTTCGAGCCATGTTGGATTACTTGTATTGGTTTGTAGTAGTGAGGGTGATAAAATGTTCCCTATTGTCGATCCTCTACGTGCCACTATCCTGCACCCCTGTTTTAGTATATATTCTAGCCTTGCATCGTCGTACAGTATTGGAATATATCTGTTAATCATGTTTTTAATGATGGGAAACTGATTGCTAAATTGTAAGCTTAGTGTGGGAATCTCCTTGTCTGTTTTGGTGATAGGAGTTTTGGTAGCAGTAACATCAGATTTGTCTATCAATAGATTTTGTCTGTCTTTGGTTCTCACTATCTCTTTGGCCCTTTTGAGCATCCAATTTTTATAACCCCTTTTGGCCAATTTTTTACTCATGTTATGTTGTTCCCTTTCAAAACTTTGGCTTGTACTACAGTTCCTTTTTGCTCTTATGAATTCTCCGATAGGTATTGACGTAACAGTATGCTTTGGATGGTTTGAGCTAGCATGTAGTATGGTGTTACCTGATATTGGCTTCTGATATATTTCAGAGTGTATTACTTTGTCTGCTGTAGCTATACGTTTTAAGTCCAAAAAGTTTATACTAGTTCTTTCAAATTCATGTCCAAACTTACAATCTAGTAAAAGAATAAAAGCACTCGCCAAGTTTTTTGCGTTAATAGAGTGACAGCCGACATAAAGCTTATATAACAACTTTACAAGTTATATGTATATATGAGTATCCGGGTAGATATAATAAAATATTAAACCCTTATATACACTATTATGATATGACTACATTTCAAATAAATTTATATAGAACTAAAAGTTTCCACTATATATATTCTATTTACTTCTTTCCGGAAGAATACCAAAAAATCCAATGCAAAACCCAGCTGATTATATCTCTATGGTTACAGCTTTGTTAGTAGAGATTTATTTCTTTTAATACAATCTATTATATATGTATAAATTCAATCAACTGTGTCTGTTTATGATATTTTAATTTTAACATTTTCTTTCTCTTTTCCAAATGTCCGTCTTTATGTCTTTCTTATGTTGAAACTGGTTGCAACTTTGGTATGTAATTGGGAATCATTCACACACAAGGACACGAGTTCAATAAAAGTTCGAATTTACTTACATCTGTATTGAATCACCAGAGTTCCGTTCTTGATGCGGCTGTTTTCGATCCACCTTCCTGCTGCGACTTTCTATGTTCTACACCGCAACAAGCCGTGTGTTAATAAATTACCCAAAACAGGGATTCACATGCATAAACATCATACAAAATCCCAAAAAGAATTAAAAATTGAAAAATAGATAAATACATGGGTATTGTAATGACCCTAGGGTTTGTGCATAGTGTTTATTTATATACCTGGAAGGGTTAACTGCTGTATCTAACCACCAGAACACACACATAGGGTGACCTTGATTAACCACCTGGTAAGGCTTTTCAGCTCCACCTATCTAAAACCAACTATATAAACCCATACTCTCGTGTCCCAGTGAGTGAATGAATGCCATGATTAAGAGCACCAGCCGTGCTCGAAATGCGTAGGCCTATTACACCTACCAAATACTGCCTTGACGCCAAGCCTGTTACCGAATTTTGAAACAAGTTTTTTGATACCAATAAAATTGGGAATACGTTCCTTTTTAAATCACACCATTGCAGCGCTGGATCAAATCCTTCCTTTTTGTACTATTGCCTACCGTGGACCGTTGCGGAGATCCGGGCGAAGCAGGACTGTCAGGCGGCGAGCTGGTGAGCTGGAGGTTTCCTCCCCCTTGTATTACTTTCTATCAATACCTAGTCTACCCTGGTCCCTGACACTACTATGGACCCCCTTGAGACCCTGGCCCAGCAAATGCACGGTCTCTCCCTACAGGTCCAGGCCCTAGCTCAGAGGGTCAACCAGCCTGACGCTACCATGGTGGTGCCCCTCACCTCACCTCTTGAACCCCACCTCAAGTTGCCTGACCGGTTCTCAGGGGACCGGAGGACTTTTCTCTCCTTTCGGGAGAGTTGTAGGCTCTACTTTCGCCTGAAGCCTCACTCCTCAGGTTCTGAGAGCCAGCGGGTGGGTATAGTTATGTCCCGGCTCCAGGAGGGGCCCCAAGAGTGGGCCTTCTCCTTGGCTCCTGACGCCCCTGAACTTTCCTCCGTTGATCGTTTCTTTTCTGCTCTCGGACTCATTTATGACGAGACTGACAGGACTGCCTTTGCCGAGAGTCAGCTGGTGACCTTAGGTCAGGTTAAGAGACCTGTTGAGGAGTATTGTGCTGACTTTAGGAAGTGGTGCGTAGCTTCCCGGTGGAATGACCCTGCCTTAAGGTGCCAGTTTAGGTTGGGTCTGTCGAACGCCCTGAAAGACCTGCTAGTTAGCTATCCCTCTTCTGACTCCCTTGACCAGGTTATGGCTTTAGCGGTATGACTTGACCGACGTCTCAGGGACCGACAACTTGAACGTTTTTGTGTTTTCCCCTCTGACTCCCTCATGATGCCTCCCGAGGTCCCGTTGCTTCGCTCTTCCACGGAAGACTCGGAAGTTCCTATGCAACTCGGGGCCTCCGTGTCCCCCCAACAACGTAGAGAGTTCCGCAGGATGAATGGTCTCTGCTTCTATTGTGGGGATGACAAGCATCAAGTGAAAACCTGTCCTAGGTGCAAGAATACGCAGCCGGAAAACTTCCGCGCCTAAGTGATCATCGGGGAGGTCACTTGGGCGCACATGTATTTCCCGTAAATATGAAACGTAATAAAATCTTGCTTCCCTTTCAGGTCTCTTTTGGTAGTAGGTCTGCTACCGGCAGTGCCTTCGTGGATTCAGGGTCTTCTGCTAATATCATGTCTGTGGAATTTGCTATGTCTCTAGCTATGCCTTTGATTGATTTGCCTAAACCTGTCCCTGTAGTGGGTATCGACTCCACTCCTCTTGCTAATGGTTATTTTACACAGCATACCCCGGTTTTTGAACTCCTTGTTGGCTCCATGCATTTGGAGCAGTGCTCTGTACTGTTGATGCAGGGATTATCGTCCGATTTGGTTTTAGGCCTTCCCTGGTTGCAGTTGCATAATCCCACGTTTGACTGGAATACTGGGGAGCTTACCAAGTGGGGTAATGAATGCTTGACGTCATGTTTTTCTATTAATTCTATTTCTCCCCCTGAGGAGGTGAACACGCTACCTGAGTTTGTTCAGGACTTCTCTGATGTTTTCTCTAAGGAGGCCTCCGAAGTGTTACCTCCTCATAGAGAATACAATTGCGCTATCGAATTGGTACCAGGAGCTAAGCTCCCTAAAGGTAGGATATTTAATCTTTCTTGTCCCGAACGTGAAGCCATGAAAGAGTATATCCAGGAATGCCTGGCAAAGGGTTACATTCGCCCCTCTACTTCTCCGGTAGGTGCTGGCTTCTTCTTCGTAGGGAAGAAGGATGGTAGTCTTAGGCCATGCATTGACTACCGTAACTTGAATAAGGTCACTGTAAGGAAACAGTATCCCCTTCCTTTGATTCCTGATCTCTTTAATCAGGTTCAGGGGGCCCAATGGTTCTCTAAGTTTGATCTACGGGGGGCGTATAACCTTATCCGCATCAAAGAGGGGGATGAGTGGAAGACTGCGTTTAACACGCCCGAAGGTAATTTTGAATACCTCGTCATGCCCTTTGGGTTGTGTAATGCTCCTGCGGTTTTCCAGAATTTCATAAATGAGATTTTAAGAGATTACCTGGGGGTATTTCTTGTCGTGTACCTTGATGACATACTGGTGTTTTCCAAGGACTTGTCCTCCCACATTGAGCATGTCAGGAAGGTGCTCCAGGTCCTTCGGGAAAACAAACTGTTTGCGAAAACCGAAAAATGTGTGTTTGGGGTACAGGAGATACCATTTTTGGGTCAAATCCTCACTCCTCATGAATTCCGCATGGACCCTGCCAAGGTCCAGGCTGTGGCGGAATGGGTCCAACCTGCCTCCCTGAAGGCGTTACAGTGTTTCTTGGGGTTCGCTAATTATTACAGGAGATTTATTGCTAACTTCTCGGTCATCGCTAAGCCTCTTACTGACCTCACTCACAAAGGTGCTGATCTCCTCCACTAGCCTCCTGAGGCTGTCCAGGCTTTTGAGGTCCTTAAGAAGTGCTTTATCTCGGCCCCGGTGCTGGTTCAGCCCAACCAAATGGAGCCATTTATCGTGGAAGTTGACGCATCCGAGGTGGGAGTGGGGGCTGTCTTGTCCCAGGGTACCAGGTCCCTCACCCATCTCCGTCCCTGTGCCTACTTCTCCAGGAAGTTTTCGCCCACTGAGAGTAACTATGATATTGGCAACCGCGAACTCTTAGACATTAAGTGGGCATTTGAAGAGTGGCGCCACTTCCTGGAGGGGGCTAGGCACCAGGTAACGGTCCTTACCGACCACAAGAATCTGGTTTTCCTAGAATCTGCCCGGAGACTAAACCCGAGACAAGCTCGATGGGCGCTATTTTTTACCAGATTCAACTTTTTGGATACCTATAGGGCTGGGTCTAAAAATATTAAGGCCGATGCACTGTCGCGTAGCTTCATGGCCAGCCCTCCTTCGGAGGAAGATCCTGCTTGTATTTTCCCTCCTGGTATAATAATTTATTCTATTGATTCTGATTTAGTTTCTGAAATTGTGGCTGATCAAGGTTCAGCTCCCGGGAACCTTCCTGAGGACAAGCTGTTTGTTTTCCTGCAATTCCGGCTAAGGGTACTTAGGGAAAATCATGACTCCGCTCTATCTGGTCATCCAGGCGTCCTGGGTACCAAACACCTCATTGCCAGAAACTATTGGTGGCCTGGGTTGCCTAAAGACGTTAAGGCCTACGTCGCCGCTTGTGAGGTTTGTGCTAGGTCCAAGACTCCCAGGTCCCGACCAGCGGGCTTACTACGTTCTTTGCCCATTCCCCAGAGACCTTGGACCCATATCTCCATGGATTTTATCACCGATTTGCCTCCATCCCAAGGCAAGTCGGTGGTGTGGGTTGTAGTAGACCACTTCAGTAAAATATGCCACTTTGTGCCCCTCAAGAAACTACCCAATGCCAAGACGTTAGCCACCTTGTTTGTCAAACACATCCTGCGTCTCCATGGGGTCCCTGTCAATATTGTTTTGGACAGAGGGGTACAATTTGTTTCATTGTTTTGAAAAGCCTTCTGTAAAAAGTTGGAGATTGATCTGTCCTTCTCCTCTGCCTTCCATCCTGAAACTAATGGCCAAACTGAGAGGACTAATCAATCTCTAGAACAATATTTAAGGTGTTTTATCTCTGACTGTCAATACGATTGGGTCTCATTCATTCCCCTCGCCGAATTTTCCCTTAATAACCGGGTCAGTAACTCGTCAGGGGTCTCCCCCTTTTTCTGTAATTTTGGGTTTAATCCACGGTTCTCCTTCGTTTCACCTGGTAGTTCCAACAATCCCGAGGTAGAGGTCGTTCATCGGGAACTGTGCACAGTCTGGGCCCAGGTTCAGAAGAACCTAGAGGTGTCCCAGAGCGTACAAAAATCTCAGGCTGATAGAAGACGTTCTGCTAACCCCTTGTTTATGGTCGGGGATCTGGTGTGGTTATCGCCTAGGAACTTGCGGCTTAAGGTCCCGTCCAAGAAGTTTGCTCCCCGGTTTATTGGGCCGTATAAGGTCATTGAAGTCCTCAATCCTATCTCCTTCCGACTAGAGTTGCCCCCATCTTTTCGAATACACGACGTGTTTCATGCCTCCCTCCTTAAACGCTGCTCCCCGTCCTTGGCTCCCTCGAGGAAACCTCCTGTTCCCGTTCTTACCCCTGAGGGGGTGGAATTCGAGGTGGCCAAGATTGTGGACAGCAAGATGGTCCAAGGCTCCCTCCAGTACCTGGTCCATTGGAGAGGATACGGGCCTGAGGAGAGGACTTGTGTACCCGCCCGGGATGTTCACGCTGGGGTATTGGTCAGGAAGTTCCACCTTCGTTTCCCCAATAAACCAGGTCCACTTAGAAAGGGTCCGGTGGCCCTTCATAAAAGGGTGGGGGGGGTACTGTAAAGGATCTGCCAGGGCCAACTTCTGTGTATACGCCCATGGGTAATCAGTCTGCACCTGAGTCTATGTCTCTGAGACTGACTCCATCTTCCACCACTCAGGATAGCAGGCTTAGGAGCGGGAGAGCCTATCACAGCCTGGCCAGACGGAGCTAGCTCCCGCCCTCTGTCTATTTATACTTGCCATTCCTGTTCCTCCTTTGCTTGTGATTCTTCTCGTGTGGTTTCCTGGCCCAGCTACAGCTTCTAACTATTTGATCCTGCTCCATACTGACCCTGGCTTACTGACTACTCTCCTGCTCTGCGTTTGGTACCTCGTTCCCACCTGGTTTGACTCGGCTCGTTCACCACTCTTGTTGCTCACGGTGTTGCCGTGGGCAACTGCCCCATTTCCCTTAGCTTTATGTACCCTTGTCTGTTTGTCTCGTGCACTTACTGAGCGTAGGGACCGCCGCCCAGTTGTACCCCGTCGCCTAGGGCGGGTCGTTGCAAGTAGGCAGGGACAGAGTGGCGGGTAGATTAGGACTCACTTGTCCGTTTCCCTACCCCCATCATTACATTGCCATTGATTGATTTGCCTAAACCTGTCCTGGTAGTGGGTATCGACTCCACTCCACTTGCTAATGGTTATTTTACGCAGCATACCCCTGTTTTTGAACTCATTGTTGGCTCCATGCATTTGGAGCAGTGCTCTATACTGGTGATGCAGGGATTATCGTCCGATTTGGTTATTGACCTTCCCTGGTTGCAGATGCATAATCCCACGTTTTATCTGGAATATTGGGGATCTTACCAAATGGGGTAATGAATGCATGACGTCATGTTTTTCTGTTAATTTTATTTCTCTCCTTGAGGAGGTGAACACTCTACCTGAGTTTGTTCAGGACTTCACTGATGGTTTTTCTAAAAAGGCCTCTGAAGTGTTACCTCCTCATAGAGAATATGATTGTGCAATCGATTTGGTACCAGGAGCTAAGCTCCCTAAGGGTAGGATATTTAATCTCTCTTGTCCCGAACGTGAAGCCATGAGAGAGTATATCCAGGAATGCCGGGCCAAGGATTACATTCGCCCCTCTACTTCTCCGGTAGGTGCTGGCTTCTTCTTAATAGGGAAGAAGGATGGTGCTCTTAGGCCATGCATCGATTACCGAAACATTAATAAGGTCACTGTAAGGAACCAGTATCCCCTTCCTTTGATTCCTGATCACTTCAATCAGGTTCAGGGGGCCCAATGATTCTCTAAGTTTGATCTTCGGGGGCTTATAACCTTATCCGCATCAGAGAGGGGAATGAGTGAAAGACTGCGTTTAACACGCCCGAAGTTCATTTTGAATACCTCGTCATGCCCTTTGGGTTGTGTAATGCTCCCGCGGTCTTCCAGAATTTCATAAATGAGATTTTAAGAGACTACCTGGGGGTATTTCTTGTAGTGTACCTTGATGACATACTTGTGTTATCCAAGGACTGGTCCTCCCACATTGAGCATGTCAGGATGGTGCTCCAGGCCCTTGGAAAACAAACTGTTTGCTAAAACCGAAAAAAGTGTGTTTGGGGTGCAGGAGATACAATTTTTGGGTCAAATCCTCACTCCTCATGAAATCCGCATGGACCCTGCCAAGGTTCAGGCTGTGGCTGAATGGGTCCAACCTGCCTCCCTGAAGGCGTTACAGTGCTTCCTGGGGTTTGATAATTATTACAGGAGATTTATTGCTAACTTCTCGGTTATCGCTAAACCTCTTACGGATCTTACTCGCAAAGGTGCTGATCTCCTCCACTGGCCTCCGGAGGCGGTCCAGGCTTTTGAGGTCCTTAAGAAGTGCTTTATCTCGGCCCCAGTGCTGATTCAGCCTAACCGAATGGAGCCATTCATTGTGGAGGTTGACGCCTCCGAGGTGGGAGTGGGTGCTGTCCTGTCCCAGGGTACCAGGTCCCTCACCCATCTCCGTCCCTGTGCCTACTTCTCCAGGAAGTTCTCGCCCACTGAAAGTAACTATGACATTGGAAACCGCAAACTCTTAGCCATTAAATAGGCATTTGAAGAGTGGCGCCACTTCCTGGAGGGGGCTAGGCACCAGGTAACGGTCCTTACCGACCACAAGAATCTGGTTTTCCTAGAATCTGCCCGGAGGCTAAACCCGAGACAGGCTCGATGGGCGTTGCTTTTTACTAGATTCAACTTTTTGGTCACCTATAGGGCTGGGTCTAAAAATATTAAAGATGATGCACTGTCGCGTAGTTTCATGGCCAGCCCTCCTTCGGAGGAAGATCCTGCTTGTGTTTTGCCCCCAGGTATAATCATTTCCTCTGTTGATTCTGACTTAGTCTCCGAAATTGCGGCTGATCAAGGTTCAGCTCCCGGGAACCTTCCTGAGAAC
Source organism: Rhinoderma darwinii (assembly GCF_050947455.1). Classification (NCBI taxonomy): domain Eukaryota; kingdom Metazoa; phylum Chordata; class Amphibia; order Anura; family Rhinodermatidae; genus Rhinoderma; species Rhinoderma darwinii. The sequence goes on from NW_027464386.1 coordinate 651,820, forward strand.
AAGCTGTTTGTTCCCCTGCAATTCTGGCTAAGGGTACTCAGGGAAAATCATGACTCTGTACTATCTGGGCATCCAGGCATCCTGGGTACCAATCACCTCATTGCCAGAAACTATTGGTGGCCTGGGTTGCCTAAAGACGTTAAGGCCTACGTCGCCGCTTGTGAAATTTGTGCTAGGTCCAAGACTCCCAGGTTCCGACCAGCGGGCTTACTATGTTCTTTGCCCATTCCCCAGAGAACTTGGACCCATATCTCCATGGATTTTAGCACCGATCTCCCTCCATCTCAAGGCAAGTCGGTGGTGTGGGTTGTAGTAGACCGCTTCAGTAAGATGTGCCACTTTGTACAATTTGTTTCATTGTTTTGGAGAGCTTTCTGTAAAAAGTTGGAGATTGATCTGTCCTTCTCCTCGGCCTTCCATCCTGAAACTAATGGCCAAACCGAGAGGTCTAATCAGTCTCTAGAACAATATTTAAGGTGTTTTTTCTCTGACTGTAAATATAATTGGGTCTCCTTAATTTACCTCACCGAATTTTCACTTAATAACCGGGTCAGTAACTCGTCAGGGGTCTCCCCCTTTTTCTGTTATTTTGGGTTTAATTCACGGTTTCTCCTCTGTTTCACCTGGTGGTTCCAATAATCCCTAGTTAGATGTCATTCATCGGGAACTGTGCACAGTCTTGGCCCAGTTTCAGAAGAACCTAGAGGCGTCCCAGAGCATACAAAAGACACAGGCAGATAGAAGACGTTCTCCTAACCCCTTGTTTGTGGTCGGGGATCTGTTGTGGCTGTCTTCCAAAAATTTGCGCCTTAATGTTTCGTCTAATAAATGTGCTCCCCGGTATATAGGGCCGTACAAGGTCATTGAGGTCCTTATCCCTGTCTCCTTCCGACTGGAGTTACCCCACGTCTTTTCGAATACACAACGTGTTCCATGCCTCCCTCCTGAAACGCTGCTCCCCGTCCTTGGCTACCTCGAGGAAACCTCCAGTCCCTGTTCTCACCCCTGAAGGGGTAGAATTCGAGGTGGCCAAGATTGTGGACAGCAGGATGGTCCAAGGCTCCCTCCAGTACCTGGTCTATTGGAGAGGATACGGGCCTGAGGAGAGGACTTGGGTACCCGCCCGGGATGTTCACACTGGGGTATTGCTCAGGAGGTTCCATCTTCGGTTCCCCAATAAGCCAGGTCCACCTAGAAAGGGTCCAGTGGCCCCTCATAAAAGGGGGGTACTGTAAAGGATCTGTCAGACACAGCTTCTGTGTCGACGCCCGTGGTTAATCAGTCTGCACCTGCTCCTTGGTCTGATAGAGTGAGTCGATCTGCTACCACTCAGGCAGGTAGACTCAGGAGTGGGAGAATCTATCACAGCCTGGCCAGACGGTTCTAGCTCCCGCCCTCGGTCTATTTATACCTTCATTTCCTGCTTGTCTTTGCCTGTGATTTTTTCCTGTTTCCTGGCTCTGCTGCTCCTGCTATTATTATTGACCTTGCTTCATTTTGACCCTGGCTTTACTGACTATGCTCCTGCTCTGCGTTTGGTACCTCGTACACTCCTGGTTTGACTCGGCTCGTTCACTACACGTATTGCTCACCGTGTTGCTGTGGGCAACTGCCCCATTTCCCTTAGCTTCTGTGTACCCTTGTCTGTTTGTCTGTCGTGCACGTATTGAGCATAGGGACCGTCGCCCAGTTGTACGCCGTCGCCTAGGACGGGCGGTGCAAGTAGGCAGGGACTGAGTTTCGGGTAGATTAGGGCTCACCTGTCTGTCTCCCTACCCCATCATTACACGTGGTATCTAGGTTACATCAACACTTTCATGACGTATCTTGTGGTTCACGCTTGGGCATTGGAGATGAAGAAGACTGGAAGAAGTCATCATGGCGTTCTGGGCCGGATGAAGAAGAAAAGAGAACGTGAACGTCTCCAATCTAAGAAGATGTCACCAGTGAGTCACTGAATTTCACTGCACTGTATTCACTTATATGTTCTGCAGAATGAATGTGTAGGACTGATATCTGTCACAATATGGTGGGAATATTGGTCTTTGTTTTACTACACACATTTTTAGTACACAATTAAGAGTGTTCAAATTATTTCTATATAGTTGAAGGGTAGACCTCCAAGAATTATTTCCTTTGGTGGGTCCAAGGTACCTCAGTCAGACACTGAGTGTACAGATCCTTGCAGTAAGATATTGTATTACTGTCTGTAGCCTTAGAGGAGAATTTATTAACCTTGTTAAGCCACTAATCTGGCATAGAAAAGTCCCAAAAGTGCGGGAAAGTTTTTGGGCAGTTTATGCTGCGCTTGGCACTTTTTGAAAAGTGTGTGGCGGTTTGCGGAAAGGGCAGACAATTTTAGTATCATTTACACCAGTAACGGGCGTAATGTAAAGCAGAAATCAACGCCAGCTCCGAGCTAGTGTACAATTTTACATTGAGTGTGTAACAAAAGGCCTAAGCCAGACCCCGTATCTCCCCCACTAATCAGACTGTCTTGTGCCACAAGACATGTGTTTTGCTCACCCCCCTAAAAAAAAAAAAAAAGATATATATATCTGAGACAGCGTATCTATAAGGGTATATTCACGCGCTGTGTTTTCAGGTGTATTTCAGGGCGTAAACGCCTTAAAATACGCCTGAAAAATCGGTAGCCCAATGCCTACAAATATCTGCCTATTGTATTTTAAAACGGCACGTAAAAAGAAGGAGCATGTTATTTCTTGAGCCGTTTTTGGAGATGTTTTTCATTGTGTCAATGGAAAAACAGCTCCAAAAACATCTAGAAAAAAACACCTCAAAAAACTTTTCCAGCTTCAAAAACGGCTGTAAATCAAAGGCTGTGTTCTCTGAAAACAGCTCTGTAATTTTCAGCCATTTTTGACTTTGCGTGTGATCCCTAAGAATATGACACCTGATAGCTCTGCTACTTGATAGGAGACAGAGGCACTGCAGACAGTATCACATATAATATGCTTAGATACAACGGCTTAGCAGACAGTTTCACACATGCTAGGCCCAATTAAAAGGTTAATTGGGAAAAAATGTCTTACAGTGTTTTTCAATAAAGGTCACTTGAACTGGTATCATTTAAACAGTTAACCGATGAATGGCGCTGTTTACGTGGAATTTACCCTGAGGCCTAATGTACAATATAATGTATTTTAGAAAAATGTAAAAAAACCTACATTTTGTGGGCTGAATTGAAAAAAAACCTGTGATTCTGCCATTTCTGTTTTGATTTTACAGTGTTTATCGGGCGGCATGATTTGCATGATAACTTGTTTCTGCGGGTCGTTACGATTATTGCGATACCAAATTTATATAGTTTTATTTTTTACAAAATAATTTGTTTTTGTGACGCTGCATTCGAAGATGAACTGCATAGTTTTTCAATGCAACAGCACTTCATAGGGCAGGAAAGTGCTAAAGCCCAATCTTTGAAGCCCCCCTTCAAGATACATTTCAACTAATCTGGTCCCCATGGCAGAAATATGTCTTTCCATCTGGCACCTCCAGCAGACTCCTTTCAGTCTAGTTTGATATCTTTTACCTCAGAGTTCCTCTTTTTCCCTTTTTTTAATTTCTTCTTTCCCTCTCCCCTTCTTCTCCTTCTCCCCCAACTTTTTTTGAACTATTTCTAACAGGGGCTGTGCAGGATTAGAAAAATATGGCTGCTTTCTTCCAAAAACAGCACCACACCTATCCACAGGTTGTATCTGGTATTGCAGGTTAGCTCCATTGAAGTGAATGGTAATGAGCTGTAATACCACACACAACCTATGGACAGGTGTGGTGCTGGTTTTTGGAGAAAGCAGATAAGTTATCTCATCCTGGAAAACCCTTTGTCATGGATTGTTCTTGTGCGGAGATGCTCCCTGCATTATCCCTTTTCCTTTATGGCCGCTGATATGTTCTATTCAGCTTTATGGCATCTGTACTAAGTACATTGCCAGTCATTAAAGGGTTAACACTTCTGACCACTGTGGGTGACGTCACAATGTATGAGTTGTGCAGTGGTAATAAATTCCTGTAGTAATGATGATGAAGGTGCTGATGTCATAAATACAAATGTTTATGACATAAAGAAGATTCCATATTAGAAGGTTTTACTGCCACATTCAGCGCCATATTGGATGGGACTGAGGACCTTGAGCTTGACTTCGCCACCAATGCCGACCTGATGTAATTTGGAGGTTCTAGCAGGGAAACACTACACCCAAGAGCACTTCTTCATCACAGTGATGCCATCCTCTTCATATGGGTTGTCTGTAATAGAGGGGGGTTTCCAGCAGGAGATCCCCATCTATTAGCCAGAGCGGAGACAGATGCTACAAGGAGGCATCTGGAGAACCCGTCTCATCCGTGGATCAACCATTAATTTTAATGGGTGCCCAGGAAGAGAGACATCCGCCTAGCCAACCAGATCAGCCGATTTATGTGTTTTTTGTCGTTCGTTCGTTCGTTGCATTGTCTTTCCTTGAAAATCTGAGAAAACTTACAAATTCTGTTACGAATTATATTTTGGCACCTTCTAAGCCCAGAGGAAGGGCAATCCTCCAGCCATGGTTTCCCTAGAGGTTTCCCCCACAGGGGGTTTTTCCTTTCCTGCGTGCTGGAGGGTGACTCTTCGTGAGTCGAAGGTTTGCCATTTTAGATTTGGTCATATAATATAATAAAAGTTTTGACCATTTAACACCCAATTATAATGTTTTGTGTCTTTATTTTGCATTCTTTGGTTTGGTGATTGGGATTTTGGGTCTATCACATATCACAAAATCATAAGGCCGGACATCTACTTCCCACACTGACATAGAATGGAGACAACAACCGTTGCAGCACAATTAAATGTACACATCCTTACATTAAGATATTGTATTACGGTCTGTAGCCTTTGGGGGGAATATATTAACCTTTCTACAACAGTTTACTAGCGTAGAAAATACACAAAATGCGCAAATGTCGATATTTTTTGGGGCAAAAAATGGGCAGGGCTTAGCAGAAATGGGCAACAATTTTACTATAATTTACGCCAGTAACTGATGTAAATTATAGCAGAAATCTATATGTATAATGCGGCCCAGATTTATCTCTGGGGGGCGTAACAAGGCAAAGGTCCGTACCAGACCCATACCTCCCCCCAATCAGACTGTATGCCCCCCCAATCAGACAATAAAATACATTTTAAAAATGTACTTACCTCACCACTCCGATTCTCCCTCCCGGATTCCCTCAGGCTCTTACAGCAGGCCGCAGCACGTAGAAAGTACTGATGACAGGCCGCGTTGCAGCTAAAAGATGCGACACATTTATTAAGAGTCGTTCGCCTGTTAATAAATGTGTTGCATCTTATTCCAGCAAACTGTTTAATAGGACTGGTGTATGAAACGCCAGTATTAAAGGGAATGTGTCGCTAGAAATTATTATTTTTCCGTTAAACAGTTAGTATATAAATAAAAAAAGAACAAAAGGAGATAAAGGAGCTAGACAGCCAATAATAATAAAATATCTTTAATTGACACATAAATACACAAAATATTAAAATTACAAATGGACAAAAGGACTCTGTAGTTCCAAAACAGCACAACAGGAGAAACTCCCAGAAATAATCCAGGGCAAGATAATCAGACAATTAGGTCCAGAGTATGAGACACAGTGTCTAATGGTACAGGTGAATGTTTATATCCTATTACAAGTACAACCTTCACATACAAAGGACAGGGTAAAAGAGTGGAAATGAATCACCTGAAAAAGGTACACAGACTGAATAGTCAGTCACCACCCGTTTATTTAAAGAAAAATTGTCATAGTAAATGGACTGGGAGAATCAATCAAATGTGCTGTATAACCCCAACGCGCGTTTCGCAGTCTGCTTCCTTAAGGGGTATGATGTATCAGAGAATGGGACAGCAATATATATGGTAACCAACAGGTATTCATCACTGGTTCAATTACCACCCTCCAATGAGAAGCGGCACACATTCCCTGCCGAAAACCGGAAGTGAGGCATGCCCCACTTCCAGCCCCCGGCGCCATAGCGCACATCCGGAATCCCCGATGCGTACAGGGATCCCGAGCATGCGCAGTGCGCCAAAGGGGGCGGGAGCGAGACAGAGCCACACAGCGGGATCATACAGGAGACGCGCGCACCTCATTGGGAGGTGGAAAGAGGGCAGAAGAAACGATGCACTGTCAGAATACGTAAGTGGCAGTATGTAAAAGCGTATAAATCGAAATCATCGAAGTGAAACGATAACTAAGTAGAAAAATGGGTAATAAGAGTGTAGTACCAAGAGGGGTGAAATAAGAAAACGATAATATAAAGAATACATATAGTACTCTAATAATAGCAATGAGAAGTAAATGTGATTATGTATAGCAAACCCTACACATTAATCGTGATTAAGACTGAGGATACTGAAAGACACAGTATAAGTCCGCAGATTTAAGAGAGACACTAAGGGTATGTGCACACACACTAATTACGTCCGTAATTGACGGACATATTTCGGCCGCAAGTCCCGGACCGAACACAGTGCAAGGAGCCGGGCTCCTAGCATCTATTTATGTACGATGCTAGAAGTCCCTGCCTCGCTGCAGGACAACTGGCCCGTACTGTAAACATGTTTACAGTACGGGACAGTTGTCCTGCAGCGAGGCAGGGACTTCTAGCATCGTACATAAGTATGATGCTAGGAGCCCGGCTCCCTGCACTGTGTTCGGTCCGGGACTTGCGGCCGAAATACGTCCGTCAATTACGGACGTAATTAGTGTGTGTGCACATACCCTCAGTCTCGTATTAAAGTAAGTGATAGGAAAAGGATAAAAAAAAGGGAGAGATGCAGGGATAAAATCACATGAACCAATATGTGTGTGTATGGTGTAAACATTACAGTGGCATAATTAATATATGGGTATACACTATTAAAAAGACGTGAAACATACTGTCAGCAGAATATAACCTTGAGCACAGTATCACTGATCAGGGAAATACGTATTAGCAATATGAAAGAAAAGCACAGAGAGATACAGAGCTATTGCTGCCTTAAACACATGAATTGTGATCAGTTCATAGATCAGGAATATACAAAAAGACATGTACATCCATTTCTGGTATTACGATGTTATCTTCTTTCATCTTGATAGTAGGATCCAGTGAGGGATTTCAAGGTCTCGTCAGAGATAAATGCTGTCACAGAGTTAATGCATCAAATGCCTATATAGCAAAATCAAGATACAACAATTAAAATAAAATTACATTAAAAGCAAATGGTGGTACGGAAATTTATAAAAAAGGGGCGAAATTTAGTTGTTCATTAAGCCCACTAGGGGTCACTAGTGATCGTTAGGGTATCTGAGCTCCTGTTGTATAGTTTTTGTAAAACCAATTTACGCGCAAACAGGTGAAGATCTTTTAATGCTGTAAAAAAATAGAAAGGGTTGGTAGGTGAAAAAGTCAATCCCTTTGTAAAGGATCTGCCAGGCACAGCTTCGGGGTTAACGCCCATAGGTAATCAGTCTTCTCCTGAGTCTATGTCTCTGAGACTGACTCCAGCTTCCACCACTCAGGCTGGCAGGCTTAGGAGTGGGAGAGCCTATCGCAGCCTGGCCAGACTCAGCTAGCTCCCGCCCTCTGTCTATTTATACCTGCCTTTCCTGTTCCTCCTTTGCTTGTGATTCTTCTCGTGTGATTTCCTGGCCCAGCTACAGCTTCTCACTATTTGATCCTGCTCCAAATTGACTCCGGCTTACTGACTACTCTCCTGCTCTGCGTTTGGTACCTCATACACTCCTGGTTTGACTCGGCTCGTTCACCTCTCTTGTTGCTCACGGTTTTGCCGTGGGCAACTGCCCCATTTCCCTTAGCTTTGTGTACCCTTGTCTGTTTGTCTCGTGCACTTACTGAGCGTAGGGACCGCCGCCCAGTTGTACCCCGTCACCTAGGGCGGGTCGTTGCAAGTAGGCAGGGACAGAGTGGCGGGTAGATTAGGGCTCACTTGTCCGTTTCCCTACCCCTATCATTACATAATCACAAGCCCATTACCTAGTCTACCCTGGTCCCTGTCTCTACTATGGACCCCCTTGAGACCCTGGCCCAGCAAATGCAGGGTCTCTCCCTACAGGTCCAGGCCCTGGCTCAGAGGGTCCACCAGCCTGACGCTACCATGGTAGTGCCCCTCACCTCTTGAACCCCACCTCAAGTTGCCTGACCGGTTCTCAGGGGACCGGAGGACTTTTCTCTCCTTTCGGGAGAGTTGTAGGCTCTACTTTCGCTTAAAGCCTCACTCCTCAGGTTCTGAGAGCCAGCGGGTGGGTATAATTATGTCCCGGCTCCAGGAAGGGCCCCAAGAGTGGGCCTTCTCCTTGGCTCCTGACGCCCCTGAACTTTCCTCCGTTGATCGTTTATTTTCTGCTCTCGGACTCATTTATGACGAGACTGACAGGACTGCCTTTGCCGAGAGTCAGCTGGTGACCTTACGTCAGGGTAAGAGACCTGTTGAGGAGTATTGTTCTGACTTTAGGAAGTGGTGCGTAGCTTCTCGGTGGAATGACCCTGCCTTAAGGTGCCAGTTTAGGTTGGGTCTGTCGAACGCCATGAAAGACCTGCTAGTTAGCTATCCCTCTTCTGACTCCCTAGACCAGGTTATGGCTTTAGCGGTACGACTTGACCGACGTCTCAGGGAACGACAACTTGAACGTTTTTGTGTTTTCCCCTCTGACTCCCCCATGATGCCTCCCGAGGTCCCGTTGCTTCGCTCTTCCACGGAAGACTCGGAGGTACCTAAGCAACTCGGAGCCTCCGTGTCCCCCCGACAACGTAGAGAGTTCCGCAGGAAGAATGGTCTCTGCTTCTATTGTGGGGATGACAAGCATCAAGTGAACACCTGTCCTAGGCGTAAGAATAAGCAGCCGGAAAACTTCCGCGCCTAAGTGTTCATCGTGGAGGTCACTTGGGCGCACAGGTATTTCCCGTAAATATGAAACATAATAAAATCTTGCTTCCCTTTCAGGTCTCTTTTGGTGGTAGGTCTGCTACCGGCAGTGCCTTCGTGGATTCAGGGTCTTCTGCTAATATCATGTCTGTGGAATTTGCTATGTCTCTAGCTATGCCTTTGATTGATTTGCCTAAACCTGTCCCGGTAGTGGGTATCGACTCCACTCCTCTTGCTAATGGTTATTTTACACAGCATACCCCTGTTTTTGAACTCCTTGTTGGCTCCATGCATTTAGAGCAGTGCTCTGTACTGTGGATGCAGGGATTATCGTCCGATTTGGTTTTAGGCCTTCCCTGGTTGCAGTTGCATAATCCCACGTTTGACTGGAATACTGGGGAGCTTACCAAATGGGGTAATGAATGCTTGACGTCATGTTTTGCTGTTAATTCTATTTCTCCCCCTGATGAGGTGTACACGCTACCTGAGTTTGTGCAGGACTTCGCTGATGTTTTCTCTAAGGAGGCCTCCGAAGTGTTACCTCCTCATAGAGAATACGATTGCGCTATCGAATTGGTACCAGGAGCTAAGCTCCCTAAGGGTAGAATATTTAATCTTTCTTGTCCCGAACGTGAAGCCATGAGAGAGTATATCCAGGAATGCCTGGCCAAGGGTTACATTCGTCCCTCTACTTCTCCGGTAGGTGCTGGCTTCTTCTTCGTAGGGAAGAAGGATGGTGGTCTTAGGCCATACATTGACTACCGTAACTTGAATAAGGTCACTGTAAGGAACCAGTATCCCCTTCCTTTGATTCCTGATCTCTTTAATCAGGTTCAGGGGGCCCAATGGTTCTCTAAGTTTGATCTACGGGGGTCGTATAACCTTATCCGCATCAAAGAGGGGATTGAGTGGAAGACTGCGTTTAACACGCCCGAAGGTCATTTCGAATACCTCGTCATGCCCTTTGGGCTGTGTAATGCTCCTGCGGTCTTCCAGAATTTCATAAATGAGATTTTAAGGGATTACCTGGGGGTATTTCTTGTAGTGTACCTTGATGACATACTGGTGTTTTCCAAGGACTTGTCCTCCCACATTGAGCATGTCAGGAAGTGCTCCAGGTCTTTCGGGAAAACAAACTGTTTGCGAAAACCGAAAAATGTGTGTTTGGGGTACAGGAGATACCATTTTTGGGTCAAATCCTCACTCCTCATGAATTCCGCATGGACCCCGCCAAGGTCCAGGCTGTTGCAGAATGGGTCCAACCTGCCTCCCTGAAGGCGTTACAGTGTTTCTTGGGGTTCGCTAATTATTACAGGAGATTTATTGCTAACTTCTCGGTCATCGCTAAGCCTCTTACGGACCTCACTCGCAAAGGTGCTGATCTCCTCCACTGGCCTCCTGAGGTTGTCCAGGCTTTTGAGGTCCTTAAGAAGTGCTTTATCTCGGCCCCGGTGCTGTTTCAGCCCAACCAAATGGAGCCATTTATCGTGGAAGTTGACACATCCGAGGTGGGAGTGGGGGCTGTCTTGTCCCAGGGTACCAGGTCCCTCACCCATCTCCGTCCCTGTGCCTACTTCTCCAGGAAGTTTTCGCCCACTGAGAGTAACTATGATATTGGCAACCGCGAACTCTTAGCCATTAAATGGGCATTTTAAGAGTGGCGCCACTTCCTGGAGGGGGCTAGGCACCAGGTAACGGTCCTTACCGACCACAAGAATCTGGTTTTCCTAGAATTTGCCTGGAGGCTTAACCCGAGACAAGCTCGATGGGCGCTATTTTTTACCAGATTCAACTTTTTGGTTACCTATAGGGCTGGGTCTAAAAATATTAAGGCCGATGCACTGTCGCGTAGCTTCATATTGCTAAGGTTGTCCTTAACCCCTTCCTGCTCCGCTCATTACTATTACAACAAGCTGAGCAAATTGTTCGTGGTCAGCTCAGTAACAGTATGGTGCAGGTAAAATCCAGCGCCATTCCCAACCCCCGACACATTTATGAGTTGTGATACCTGCTGTATCGTACAGCAGTTATCACAGCTCATACCTCGGGGATCGATAGCAGTGGTTTACGCCGATTGACCCCTTAAATGCGGCGCTCAATAGCAATCACCAAAACTTAAGGGGTTACAACGCCATCGGCGACCTTGCGACGCAATTGCGGGGTGCCAATGGTTGCTATGGTAACCGGAGAGCTAATAATAGCCACTGGGTCTGCCATCTGCAGAAGGCGGTTACATAAGTATTGTAAGATATTATAACAGCGATCGGACAGTTGGACCTTTGGGGTCCAGTGGTGGTGGTGGTGGTTACTTGTTGTTGCTGTATCTTGGACCGTTTATGGGTCAGTTTAGTGGTACTTTTTAGTCCATGTGTCCTTAGGACATGTTTATTATGTCATCACGAACTTGAGGTTTGTGTCCCATATTTTTTGTGAAGCTTTTTTCTTTAGTAGTGTATCTAGCCTTATAGGGGATGTTGTTCCCAGTAAAATATCTTTTTGTGCCACTTGGGAAATCTCTCTACTTTGTGACTTTTGCCTGATCAAACCGAGTTGTGATACATTGTTTGCACCATATAAATAACTATATATTTGATATTGTGTATTTTCTGACCACCACTGCAATCCTTTGTTTTAGATTATTTTAACTGTTTTTATGAGATTATATTATATTATCTGTATATATTGCACTAATAAAGATATTTTGTTATTGACCATGTGTCGTTTTGCTATATGGTTTTGTGGTATACATTTGTAGGTATTTGACAGGTATAATACCCTGCAACACATAAGTATTGTAGGATATTATAACAGCGATCGGACTGTTGGACCTTCAAGTCCCTAGTGAGACGAAAAAAAAAAGTACAAATTTTTTTTAGACAAAAATAAAAAAGTAAGAATTTAAAGTAAGAAATTTAAAACTCACCCTTTTTCCATTATCAAGAACTTAATTATTAGAAAAAATAAATAAACTATACGAATTGGCATCGCCGCATCCGTAATGGTCTGAACTATAAAAATATTATGTAATTTATCCAATGCAGTGAACGCCATAAAAAGAAATAATAAAAAACGATACCAGAATTGCTATGTTTTTGGTCATCAAAATTTTTTTTTATAAAAAGTGATCAAAAAGTTGCATGTATCCAAAAATGGTACAAATAAAAAGAAATATAGCTCGAATTGCAAAAAACAAGCCCTCATACAGCTCTATCGACCAAAAAATAAATAAAAAATGTATGGTTCTCAGAATGTGGCAACAGAAAAAGTACATTCTTTTTACAAAATAAATGTTATTGTGCAAATAGTTGTAAAACATAAAAGAGCAATATAAATTTGGTATCGCCAGAATCGTACTGACCCGCAGAATAAAGTAAATATGTCAATTATAGTGCACGGTGAACGCTGTAAAAAAAAGAATAAAAAACAATAGCAAAATTGCTGTTTTATGGTCACCACGCTTCTCAAAAAATAGAATAAAAAGTGATCAAAAAGTTGCATGTATCCAAAAATGGTACCGGTAAAAACTACAGATTGTCCCGCAAAAAATAAGCCCTCACACTGCTCTGTCACAAAAAAGAAGTTATGGCTCTCAGAATATGGCGACACAAAATGTGCAGAGTGCGATCCAAAAGGGGGATAAGATCGGGCACCATTTATCAGTGTGACACAGGCCACAGAACTGCGGATTATTATTTATTTACCACATTAATATATCCTCTTATTATATACTGATGTACTCCGCACAGCTTACATATGCCCCCAGATTCTAAACTGAAATACCAGCAAAACCCCAAACAGAAAAATTACTGAGCAAAATCTGTGCTTCATAAACCAAATGGCGCTCCCGCCATTCTGAACCCTTCAGTGTGTCCAAACAGCAGATCCACATCCACATATATGGCATTGCCATACCTGGGAGAAACGGCTTAACAGTTTATGATGTATTTGTCTTCAGGGGCAAAAGCTGGGTATAACATATTGTGCACTAAAATGGCATATCAGCGAAAAATCCACTGCACATTTTTCTAGTAAAAACAGTAGTATTGGGTCATACTCACTGCACCCCTTAATAAATGCCTTGAGGGGTATATTTTAAAAAATGGGGTCACTTCTTGGAAGTTTGTTTTACTATTTGACCTCAGAGCCCTGCAATTGGGGGCAAACTATGGAAAAATCACTAACATAGACCTCAAATGTGCATGGGGCTCTTTCACTCCTATCATCTAACACCAATCCAGCAAAATCTGTGCTCCTACAGCCAAATGGCGCTCCTTCTCTTCAGAGCCCTGCCGTGTGCCCAAACAGCTGTTTAGGGCCACATATGGGATATTGCTGTACTCAGGAGAAATTTAGTAAAAAATTGTGTGGTGTTTTTTTCTCCAATTACCCCTTGTAAAAATAAAACATTTAGAGCTAAAACAGCAATGTTTCGGGAAAAATTTAATTTGTAATTTTCACTGCCTAATTCTAATAAAATCTATGAAACAGCATTGGGGGTCAAAATATTCACTACCACCCTACAGCTGCATGCCAAACGGGGCACCTGCCATTCTGAGCCCTGCCGTATGCCCAAATAGCAGTTTATGACAACATATGGGGTATTATGCTACTTGAGAGAACTTGATTTACAAATGTTGGTGTTCTTTTTCTCTTTCATTCTTTGTGAAAATGAAAAATTTTTAGATTTTAATTTCTATGACCTAATTTCAATAAATTCAGCAAAACAACTGTGGGGTTAAAATGCTCACTATACCGTTAGATGAATTACTTGGGAGTGTAGATCCGAAATGGTGTCTTTTTGGGGATGTTTCCTATGTTTTGGCACCACAAGACCTCTTCAAACATGACATAGTGCCTAAAATATATTCTAATAAAAAGGAGGCCCCAAAATCTAGTAGGTGCTCCTTTGCTTCAATAGATATTGAGTTAAGTTTCTCTGGTAAAACCTTCTGAGTTACAGAAAAAAAAATTGATTATAATGGAATTTCTTTAAAAAAGATATATATATTTGTCAATTTCACCTCCAAAATGTTAACTAGTAACTATTTTGTTTTGTATTACTATCTGTCTTAGAAGCAGATACACTCAAATTTAGAAAAATCTAAATTTTTCAAAAATTTCTCTAAATGTAGGTGTTTTTTACAAATAAACACTAAAGGTATTGACCAAATTTTACCACTAACATAAAGTACAATGTGTCACGAGAAAAAATTCTCAGAATCGCTGGGATAAAGAATAGCATTCAAAAGTTATTACCAGATAAAGAGACACAGGTCAGATTTGAAAAATGGTGTCTGAGCCTTAAGGCTCAAACTAGGCGGCGTCTTTAAGGGGTTAAAGTGGTTTTACATCTCATAAAGTGGGGGAATACAATTAGGATATGCCATCACTTTCTGATCGTGGAGTTCTGACTGCCATGACTACTTGATGTTTAGTAAAGCCAATCCCTGTCTTTACAGTTTACCAAATGGGCCATCAATGGTCTAAGAAATGATCCAGATGAAGAGACTATGAAGAAATTCTTCGGTTCTCTTGACTATAAATGCAGCAGAGATTGTGGTATCCATATAATGCAGCCATTTTTAATGAATACATATGGTTGTTGGCCTTCTACCCTCTCTGGTAGGCCTATGATATATAGAATTTACGCTGCATTCTTTCACATCAGGTACGACCGTCTTGTCTCAGGATGTCTCGATCGATTCTTACCCCCTCTATTACCTTTCTAGGACATGGTTCATGAGGTAATGGCTGCCCACAGCTGTTCTGATACCTATTACAAGCTGGTAGGGGAATTGTGAAGCAGTATGTATTCAGGATTGTAAGGAGTAAGAGGGCTGAGCACAGGAGATGCAGCATGTAGCGTGTTCTTACTGGTGCACAGTCACATCCTCTAATGGGGGTTTTTATTAAAATTCAAAATTAAAATGATGTATTTTCAGATAATATAAATTATTTCCCCCATGTCACACAGACAGAAATGATAATTTATCCCTTATAAAGAATTCATCAGAGTACGTACCCATTAAAAACTACAATTTCATTTATTTTCAATAAAAAAATTCTCTATACAGTAAAGCAATTGATGAAAATACCCGGAAAAAATTAGCGCTCACAGATCACACTAAACTTTTCTAGAGGTACAAATCATACAATATCATCAAATTCATATTCCCAATACAAGTTATAATAACCTGAATAAGATTATCACTATCTCCCTGCTGTGTGCACTGATGTTCTCTAAAAAGAGTCCCATATTAGTTTGCAGGTTAAGAGAAGTATAAATCAATAGGTAACATACCCCAGGTGGATCTGCAGCGCTACCCCAACGTACGTTACGCTTCAGCTTCGTCAGGAGAGTGAAATGATAATTTATCAGATGTTCAGCAGCTGCAGATCCTTACAGATTGTAATAACTATACACACACTAAACCGACTGTGAGAGATGAACATTACAAGTTCTATGCACCACCAGTGACCCATATGCCCGACTTTTATCATATATTATGGGATTTAATTCTATTCCTGAGCTGTAATCTTGGCAGTGCTGGGTAAGAGTCTGACCACAGACAAACATTATGAATATAGAAATTGCATTAAAAATGTACATAAAAATCAAACAATAAAATGAATGGTGAAGCCATACTGATATATGTAAATGATAAGTGTGGTCATAAAAGCAGCTCACACCGGGTATATCTATTGTGATGTCACTACTATAAAAAATTATAGTAAATCCATATTGAAATATGCAAATTATTGGTGTGGTCATAAAAGCAGCTCACACCGGGTATAGCTATTGTGATGTCACAGAGCGTAGGTATATACTATGGTGCTGGCCACAGATCTGTCACTCATCAGTTGGATGTGACCGGTAAGTTCTCTACCAATACTACATCTGTACTTCTCGCTAATCAATTTGTTTTATTAGGAACATTGAATTATTCAATTTCTAGAAGATATTGTGTGATAGTGGTAGTAATATGGTATTAGTATTAGTGTGCAATTAAATTGCTCAAGTATCTTAGATGTGCAGGGTAAATGCACAAAATTTGAGCTCCCTTATTATCATTATGTATACCACTTGTAAAGGAGAAATTTCAATATGGTCATATTCGAGGACTGTATATTAGGGGACTATATTTCCTTATATTAGTGTAGGTTCACCAGAAAAAATTATAAACAATTTAATTAAATTCTGAAATTTGATCAATTGATATAAAAATTATTTGGTGGGGAATTGATACTGGTCTGGGGATATTTGTCATGGTTTGGGCTAACATCCATGGCTTTGTAACGGGAAGTACAACAAGCTTATGATGGTGTAAAGGGTCAGCTGTCCACATCCTTTTGGCCACATAGTGTACCTTGGGTTTATGTATTGTGATGTCACTACTATTAAAAATAATGATAAATCCATATTGAAATATGCAAATTACGGGTGTGGTCATAAAAGCAACTGACCCCGGGTACAGCTATTGTGATGTCACAGAGCATGGGTATATACTATGGTGCTGGCCACAGATCTATCACTCATCAGTTGGATGTGACCGGTAAGTACTCAATCAGCGCTACGTCTCTAGATGAGTCTCATCTATCAGTTTCTTTATGAATATTTTATTCTTAGGTATAATTCTGCTGTGTCTGCCATTTAAAGTTTAGTTTATATTTGGAATACTTATACTAATTTACTAAGAAGTTACTAAATGGCAATATGGCGGCCTGTGACTTCTGCTCCATAGACAGAATGCAGCTTGCAGACAAAAATTGGCATCTGTATTCTGCTGGTAAATTGATAAAGCAACCACAAAGAAAGGGAATGTGAATGTCCCGCAGCCCTGAGAACTTATTATTATTTTATAATAGGAGTAATTCTCATAATAAATATTTACTAGGGAATTACTAATCATGCATTTTAGGTTCTCTACTTATGTAAATACACTATTATTATTAATAATTACTAGTATAAAAATATTAGGGAAGTGATTTAATACTAATCCTCAATAGCAATTGTCATTTTTAATTAATTAATTCATTCATTCATTAATATATATATAATGTAATATTGTCTATAACAAATTACAGAGGTTCTAAATTATGGTTAGTATCTCATATAATAATTACATAAACCCCGGAAATGTCATACTGTGTCAATTCAACAACCAATACATTGTTCCAACATCCAGACCCCAAGCAATGTCATTCACAGGTGGTCCAAGAACCCAAGACCCCAAGCAATGTGATCTTCAAACACTTCTGATTGACCAGATCCTGTACTTGGAATGCCGCTTTTATAACTAATTTCTCCAGCTGGTTCCCTCAGAGTTTTTTCGCTAACTATTTCTTTCTCTGGTCATTCTAGATCTTGCTGTTGGATTGACACTGTGTTACTTACTGTGTTGCTTTTACGGTCAGCGATTTGTCCTATTTTCAGAGAACTAGAGGCGATTAGTTAAATTCAATCTTTACTGCCTCCTGGTTTTCTACCACGGACATTGGTACAGTTTTGCACCCGGGGCATTAAACAACCATGCCCTTTTGGAGAAAAACAAAAAAATATCATGTCTCTCAGATTCCTGATAAAGGAAATCTGATGAAAGAGATACCAACTATGGAGGAGCCTAACATCTCGCTCCAGACGTTTTCTATCATCAAAGACATACCAGCTGAAAAATCCAGCGATCCAAGTCACAGCAAACCTTGTGACATTGGCTCAAAGAACACCAAGAAGAGCGCAATCAGGAGCTTGGGCAGCAGCGCTGTGATTGGCGCTAAAGAACTGGATCGCTGTTTCCCAAATAGACGGCTGAGATTATACGTTGCCACCTGGAATATGGAGGGGAAGGTGAGAAGTAATGTACAATATCTATTGTGACCCATCAGTGTGTCTGATCTACAGTTGGATAAATTGGGTCAGTAACCATGTGTCTTTAGTTTGCAGTTGGATATCACATAGACATATTATATCCTACCCTAGGCCCAAATTTGCTAAACATTTGGGCCAATCACTGTTGCTGCACACACTGCAAACTGTCAAACTAATAATCTATGTCTTTGGAATGGCAATACCTCCGATCCTAAGACTGCAGCCCTGGCCATCGTCTATAAAGACTAAAATCCAAATCGATCAGATAGAATTTTTTGTAGGCGATATAGAAGATGTCAGTTTGGTTGGTGCTCTGTGTATACATTATTAATATCTTCATATTTTGAGCAGGAGTTCCCACAAAATCTAGAGGATCTGCTGTTGCCATCAGATGACACCAAAGACATTTATGTAATTGGCGTTCAGGAAGGATGTCCAAACAGGTAAGTCTTCTCAGGTTGTCTTACAACAGTCTATGTCTGCAGATGGACTACAGGTCGGCTGATTGAAATTCTCTCTCGACCTTCTACTTAGTATAGGATCGCTCCTTAATTTTCCTATTTTACCCCAAAGGTTATAAAATTGATTGTTTAATAGATGAGTTGAGTATTTTAATCTGGTGTCATTTATTAATATGTAAACTTGAAATTGTTTCTTCTTGTAGACGGGAATGGGAGATAAAATTACAAGAGACCCTTGGTCCGCACTACGTGCTATACCACTCATCCGGGCTCGGAGTCTTGTATCTCACCATCTTTATTCGACGGGAGCTGATCTGGTTCTGCTCAGGTAAGATTGACTTTCTTACATCTACATAATAAGTCCTAACTGAAGTCATTAGTTGGAACTTCTTATTTAGTCATTAGAACTAGATGTCTGAGAACCCAACTCTCAGATTCTTCACTGTGGAGTATTGGAGATCTGAGAGTTTACTCCACAGTTACAAAGTGTGGAATGATGTTGTAGTAATATTTCCAGCGTTTAATAGGAAAATATCTGTATCATTGTTGCATGTTGTACTATTACCACTGACCCTTCTCCTTGTGTTTCTTATACAGAGGTAGAGCACACCCATGTAACAACCAGGCTATTCCACCATGTAAAAACTAAAGGAGCCTTGGGTGTTGCCTTCACTGTCTTTGGGACATCATTCCTGTTTATTAATTCCCATATGAGATGTAAGTATGTCTGTTATTAATATATGACTATGTACAGTTTTACTGTGTATAAAAGTGCTGCTGTTTCATAAAAAACTATAATATATGAGATGATATGAAAAGATCTGTACTATTAATGTTTTGGTGCAAAATTAAAGGTTCTTCCTTATTTGGTCAAACTTCTTCTAATCCATCAAACTTATTCTTTGTAATGAGAGACAAGTAATAGTGGAAGGATTAACGGCCTAATGTCCTTTACAGACTATTAGGCTGGGTTCATACGACCTATTTTCAGACGTATTGGAGGCGTTTTACGCCTCAAAATACGTCTGAAAAAAAAGCCTTGAATACGTCGGCAAACATCTGCCCATTCATTTCAATGGGTTTGCCGATGTACTGTGCCGACGACCTGTAATTTTAAAATTTAAAATTTTAAAATAACAGCCTCGTCAAAGAAGTGCAGGACACTTCTTGGGACGTAATTGGAGCCGTTTTTCATTGAATCCAATGAAGAACAGCTCCAAATTACGTCCGTAATTGACGCCTCACAAAATGCGAGTACGAGCAATTACGTCTGAAATGCAGGAGCTGTTTTCTCCTGAAAACAGCTCCGTCATTTCAGTTGTAACTGACGGTATCGTGTGCACATACCCTAATAGAAATACTTTATCCTCTGTCAAGAAAATGATTGTGTCTTAGATTTACAGTAACAGAAATATCAGTGCGTCTGGTGTACAGAGTGCGGACCCACATCATGGAACTCCACCAGTCTCATCTTCTAAAATGTCAATAGAAATCCTATTAAAATAAATACTAAATTAATTGTTGAGGGAACATTCAGACTACACAGCCCAAGAAGTAGATATGATACCTAGATAATATATGATAAAGAAACCTATTGTCAGAGAAAACTTAAATATGGTGGTTGTCCTAAATTCCAGGGGGTTATATTTACTGATATGTATATTTTTGGTTGGCAGTTGGGGCAGTCTACAAGAGGATCCAGGACTATAAAACCATCACTGAGGGTCTCCGTCTGCCTCAAATTATTCCGGAAAGAATAAACTCCAATGCCTGTGAGTATTACTTATGTGGTTGAACCTATCGATTCCTTTATCTATTTATCTCCATTGAGTCTATTGCAGTCACGTGGTCTAATTGTGTCCTGTGTTTTTTTCATTCTACAGTGGACGTCACCAGGCGATTTGATCGGGTTTTTTGGTTTGGGGACCTCAATTTTCAACTAAAAGAGGACAGAAAAAACGTGGAATCTCTTCTGAAAAACATTAAAGGAAGAGATATGTCCAGTCTCCTCAAACACGACCATCTGAATGAAGCCAAGAACAACGGTACAGTTACTAGTAGACAGATCTCTATCACTCCTCAGCCATTACCACATACACCTCAACAGATCAATACAAATCACTGTCATGATGGTGGATATGTTCACCACATTCCTATATAGTCCTACATCTCTTGCACATGTTTTTAATACTGACATGTTTTTTTTTCTTTTAACTTAAGGGTCCATATTTGTAGGGTTTAAGGAGCACACCATTGAATTCCTTCCTACATACAAGTTCGACATTGGCACAGACACCTACGATACATCAGAAAAGCAGAGAATTCCATCATATACGGTAAGATATCTTATTTCCAGGTCTACAGAGCTAAAGAAACAATAGATGTCATGGATAGATTTTCAAACCTTAAATGCAAGAAAGTCTCAAAATTTATATTACTTAAATAAAATAGGCCGAAATGTTCAGTCTATGATGCTATGAGGTTTATAAATAAATGATAATATGATTGCACTGATGATATTTGTTATTTTCATGACCTCTACAGGACAGGGTGTTGTTTAAGAGCCAATACGAGGGAGATGTGCGAGTCCTGAGATACGACTCATGCCCTGTTTTGAAGACCTCAGACCACCGACCCGTTTTTGGCATCTTTGAAGTAAAGCTCAGACCTGGTTCAGATAAGTAAGTCATGTCCATGTTGTTGGTAAGATCCTTTCAGTAGCCGCCATTACTACATGGGCCTTATAGCAGAGCTCACACTTTGGGGCAGGTGGCTGTATACCTGGGTGACAGTACTGGAGTAATATAGGATGTGAAACTAAACAATTATTGTGTGGTTACCCGCTAACATTATCATATGTCTTACATCAGTATATTTCTCATTCCAGCATCCCATTGGCTGGTGGACGCTTTGACCGCAAGATCTATTTGAAGGGCATTAGGAGGTTAGGACAAAAAAAGTAGCTGCGTCTGTTCATGTCCTGACAGCACATAAGGTGAGAGCATTGTACTTGTCTAGTATGTTTGCTGTGAGAATGTTCTTCCATCTCTTAAGTCTTCCTCTGAATCTGTCATTTAATTTATCAACCAACATAAAGAAATTGTAAATAAGTCATTCTATCTTCTAGTTACATTTTCTTGTTTTCAGATATTTTTTTAATTTCTAAATGAAGGTTGTGGGTTTTAGAGGAAAACTGTAAGCATGTTTATAGTATAACAGATTGGTAGGAATTTATTAAGACTGATGTTTCTTAAACCGGTCTTAATATAAAAAAAACGTAAACAAAATGTGCCTAATTTATGAAAACGCCCACACCTTAATAACTAATAATACATGTTATTATGATAAATGTGTCGGCCGCTGATGGCTCTGCTCCTCCAGCTACTCTCTGTCCACTTTTTAGAAAAGTGCCGTAAGCGCAGAAACTACACAGATCACAATTTTTACCGCAAATTGTGACTTTTGTTCCGTTTATAACTTTTCTACGTAAAAAAAACTGGCATAGAAAAGTTAAAAAATGTCCCCATTTGAAGTGTCTTAAAGAATCCTGCCACTAGGATGGATGGATAAACTGTATTTTATGGTGCATTAGCTTCTAAGCAAACATGATAGATACAAGGAACATTGTTATGGATGATAGACATTACTTGGCATCTTGCAGGACTCCTAAGGAACATTTACCATCTCAGGTGCATAAAACAATGATTCCACCTTTGTGAACATCAGAAAGTTCCTGTAACATCCTGAACAGCGCAGCTTTAGATCAAACCCACCGCTTGGATCAACCATCTTCAAGGTTTGTAGTGTAACCCCCAGGATCTAATAGGAAAATCCGCAATAAAACATCTTCTATATTTTGTGCCTGCTAAGAAACACACATTAGTAGAGCATTAATAGCAAATATTTCTCTTGCAGCATAAACATCAATTCCGCGTTATATCTGGCGAGAACAGCGCTCCCTGTCACCGGAGGAGCCGCCATCGTTGCTGATAGAAAGAAAGGTAAGTTCCTCTAGATATGTCCTCTCTATATTTGTTAAGCAGCCTGAATAATGAATATTTAATAGGGTTGTGGGCTTCTCCCCCAGAGCAAGTCAGCAGATATCAACAGAACATCAACATAAATGCCAATAACAACCAAGGGCAGAACCCGCCATCTTACAAGTATCCCAATGGCGAGACTTAAAATTGTCTACATCTGTCACGGAAGAGACATCAGTGTGGTTACCGGGGCATCAATGTCACCCAGAAGACCAGGCCCAGAACAGGAGAACATGTCATCTCTTCCTGTGTCTCTGGAATACAGATTTACCACCCCTTACTGACATTACAGTATATACTGGGACATATTCCATTGTTTTTGCTGGATCTTGTATTACCATCATCTTTACCATCTTATATTTTGATCAACAAAAACCATAAATAAATCTTTAACATCAATCCATAAGTGTGACTGGTATTTATTAGTGTGTTCAGTGCCCGGCTGCAACTTACCACGGAGTATACAATTCACTTAACCGACTCTTCACAGCGCTATTTGTGTGACATCGCGTTTAATCCAGTGGTAGGCGACAGGACATTGTAAAATATGTACACAATAGAGAGAGTATGGAACGTGCCGCCATATGTACTGGATTAGATCATATGTTGGAAAAAAAGTGACAGGAGATGTAAAACAGTGATATATTTGATAGTTGTTTAACCCCTTAACGCTCAGCGACGTAATATTCCGTTGTGCTGACCATCCCATCCCGTTCGCGCTCAGCGACGGAATATTAAGTCGCGGGAGTAACGGCCATTTCGGCCGTCTTCCCGACACATGCAGGAGCTGTGACAGCTGCTGTCTCGTACAGCAGTTGCCGCAGCTCCTACAGCAGGGACCGATCGCTGTGTCAACGCTGATTAACCCCTTAAAAGCCGCGTTCAATACTGAACGTGGCTTTTTAGGGGTTAAGCTACCATCGCAGGCCTGCTACACGATAGCGGCCGGCGATGGTGACTATGGCTACCGGACTCCTAACAATGGCGTACGGCTATGCCATCGACGGAAGCCTAGTGGGTCCTGTCAGTGAGTAGCTGACTGCTCTAATACACTGCACTACGCATTTACTAAATAAAAGTTTTAAAAGTAATAAAAGTAAAAATCCCCCTTTTTCCCTTATCAGTCCTTTATTATTAATAAAAAGATATAAACAAACAAATAAACTATACATAATTGGTATCGCCGCGTCCGTAACGGCCTGAACTACAAAAATATTTTGTTATTTATCCCGCGCGGTGAACGCCGTAAAATAAAATAATAATAAACCGTACCAGAATCACAATTGTTTGGTCACTTCACCTCCCAAAAAATGGAATAAAAAGAGATCAAAAAGTCGCATGTACCTAAAAATGGTCCTGATCGAAACTACAGTTCGTTACGCAAAAAATAAGTCCTCGCACGGCTTTATTGATGGAAAAATAAAAACGTTCTGGCTCTTAGAATAAGGTAACACAAAAAGTGAATGATTTTTTACAAAACATATTTTATTGTGCAAACGCCATAAGACATAAAAAAAAACTATAAACATCTGGTATCGCCGTAATCGTATCGCCCCGCAGAATAAAGTGAATATGTCATTTATAGCGCACGGTAAACGCTGTAAAGAAAATAGAATAAAAAATCAATAGTTAAATTGCTGTTTTTTAGTCACCACGCCAACTAAAAATAGAATAAAAACTGATCAAAAAGCCGCATGCACCCCAAGAAAACTACAATGGATTCCTCAAGGGGTCTAGTTTCCAAATTGGGGTCACTTTTGGGGTGTTTCCACTGTTTTGGCACTATAAGACCTCTTCAAACCGGATATAGTGCCTAATAAAAAGGAGGCCTCAAAATCCACTAGGTGCTCCTTTGCTTCGGAGGCCGGTGCTTCAGTCCATTACCGCATTAGGGCCACTTGTGGGATATTTGTCAAAACTGCAGTATCTGGGCAATAAGTATTAAGTTGCGTTTCTCTGGTAAAACCTTTTCTGTTATAAAAAAAAATGGTATAAAAAGGATTTTCTGACAAAATAAAATAAAAATGCAAATTTCACCTCTACTTTGCTCTAAATTCCCGTGAAACACCTAAAGGGTTCATAAACTTTCTAAATGCTGTTGTGAATAGTTTGAGGGGTCTAGTTTCTGAAATGGGGTGTTTGATAGGGGTTTCTAATATATGGGCCCCTCAAAGCAACTTCAGAACTGAACTGGAACCTAATAAAATAAATAAATGAGGCAATACTTCGCTTCTTACATTATACTGATAATGAGCCGTGCCCACCCTGAGATGACCCCAGTTTTGACCGTTTGTATAAACGGAGACCCCTAATAGACCGTTTCAGTGCCCGGTTTTCCCAAGCATACACCCCCGAGAATTGTATTTCTATTGATGTGTCCTTGGTACATTTTAAAGGGAAGCTTCAATTCCGCCAGTACCTGCCGGGTAAGAGGGCAAGGTATGGCGTGAAGATGTATAAGCTGTGCGAGAGTGCATCAGGGTATACGTACAAATTTAGGATATATGAAGGGAAGGACACCAGTATTCAGCCCCCAGAATTCCCCCCCCCTTTTTAATGCAAACATTTTTGGGATTTGGTGCACCCACTGCTGGACCAGGGTTACCAACTCTACCTGGATAATTTTTATACCAGCATCCCACTCTACAAGTGCCTCGCTTCCAGAAGTACTGCGGCATGCGGCACTGCTAGAAGAAATCTGAGAGGCCTCCCTAAGACTCTGCTTGGCAAACACCCAGAAGGGGTGAGAGCAAGGCACAATCCAGCAGCAACATATTGTGTGTCAAGTACAAGACAAGAGAGATATCCTTGTATTGACAACAATACATGCCCACACCAGTACCCATGTACCTGTACGAGGTACCAGTACAGAGACCCCCAAACCAGACTGCATCCTGGACTACAATAGGTACATGGGAGGGGTGGACTTGTCAGATCAAGCCCTGAAGCCCTACAGCGCCATGCGGTGTGGTATGAGAACCTGGCCGTGCACATCATACAGATGGCATTATACAATGCGTACGTGCTACGTCGATGTACAGGCCAGAGGGGAACTTTCCTGGAATTTCAAGAGGTGGTTATCAAGAAACAAATTTTTAGGGACCGGGAAGGGGGGGGGGTTTTCCAGTACTTCTGCAAGCGAGGCCACACGCATCGTACAAGGGCAACACTTTCCAGGAGAAGTTCCCCAAACTGGCAAGAAGGGAAAAAGTCAAAAGAGGTGCAAAGTCTTCTATAAGAGGGGGGTAAGGGAGAACACAATATATTAATGTGACACGTTTCCTGAAAAACTAAGGCTCTGTATGAAAGAGTGTTTTAAAATGTATCAAACATCCCTTGATTTTTAATCTACCCCAGTTTTACTTACCCTGATGCACTCCGCACAGCTTATCCCCCTCATCTTTCCCTTCTGAGCCCTGCTGTGTGCCCAGGCAGCAGATAACAGCCACATGTCGGGTATTGCCAGACCCGTGAGAACTCACATTACAGTTTATGGGGTGTATGTCTCCGGTCAAAATGCTCACTACACCTCTAGATGAATGCCTTAAGGGGTGTAGTTTTAAAACGGGGTCATTTCTCGGGGGTTTCAACTGTACTGGTACCTCAGGGGCTTCTGCATACATGACTTCGCACCAGAAAATCCCCAGTAGGCCAAATGGTGGTCCTTTCCTTCTGAGCCCTACCATGGGTCCAAACGGCAGTTTATCACCACAAATGGGATATTGCCACACACAGAACAAATTTGGCAACAAAATTGACCCTTTTTTTTTGCTTGTGAAAATAAGAAATTTTGAGCTAAAACTACATATTATTGGGAAAAAAGTAATTTTGTTTTAATTCCCTGCCCAATTCAAATAAGTTCTGTGAAGAAACTATGGGGTCTAAATGGTCACATTACCCATAAATGAATTCCTTGAGGGGTGTAGTTTCCAAAATAGGCTCACTTCTGGTGGGTGTCCATTGCTTTGATACCTCTGGGGCTCTGCAAATGCCACATGGCACCCGAGATCCAATCCAGCAAAATCTGGACTCCAAAGAACAAATAGCGCCCCTTTCCTTCTGAGCCCTCCTATGGACCCAAACGGCAGTTTATCACCACAAATGGGGTATTGCTGCACTCAGGACAAATTGGGCAACAAAATGGAGTATTTTATTTCTTGTGAAAATAAGAAATTTTGAGCTAAAACTACATATAATTGGAAAAAAAATTATTATTTTTCATTCCCAGCCCAATTCAAATAAGTTCTGTGAAGAAACTATGGGGTTTAAATATTCACATTACCCATAAATTAATTCCTTGGTGGGTGTAGTTTCCAAAATGGGGTCACTTCTGGTGGGTTTTCATTGATTTGATACCTCTGGGGCTCTGCAAATGCGACATGGCACCCAAAAACCAATTCAGCAAAATCTGAACTCCGAAGAACACACAGCGCTCCTTCCCTTCTGAGGCCTCCCATGGGCCCAAACAGCAGTTTATCGCCACAAATGGGGTATTGCTGCCCTCAGTAGAAATTGGGCAACAAAATGGGGTATTTTGTTCCCTGTGAAAATAAGACATTTTGATGAAAAATTAAATTTTATTGGAAAAAATTTCATTTTTTAAATTTCACAGCCCAATTCAAATACGTGCCGTGTAAAAACTGTGGGGTCAAAATGGTAACAACAACCATAAATTAATTTCTTGATGGGTGTAGTTTCCGAAATGGGGTCACTTTTGGGGGATTCCTACTGTTTTGGTACCTCAACACCTCTTCAAACCTGGCATGCTGCCTAAAATATATTCTAATAAAAAAAGAGGCCTCAAAATGCACTAGCTCCTTCTTTGTTTCTGGGGCTTGTGTTTTAGTCAACGAGCACACTAAAGCCATATGTGGGACATTTCTAAAAACTGCAGAATCTGGACAATACAAATTTAGTAGTGTTTCTCTGGTAAAACCTTCTGTGTTACAGAAAAAAATTGAATACAACTGGAATTCAGCAAGAAAAATGAAATGTGCAAATTTCACCTCCACTTTCCTTTAATTTCTGTCAAATGCCTAAAGGGTTAAATAAACTTTCTAAATGCTGTTTTGAATACTTTGAGGGGTCTAGTTTTCAAAATGGGGTGTTTTATGGGGGTTTCTAATACACAGGCCCCTCAAAGCCACTTCGAAACCGAACAGGTACCTTAAAAAAAAAAGGCTTTTGAAATTTTCTTAAAAATATGAGAAATTTATGTTCTAAGCCTTGTAACGTCCAAGAAAAATAAAATAATGTTCAAAAAACTATGCCAATCTAAAGTAGACATATGGGAAATGTGAACTAGTAATTATTTTAAGTGGTATAAACATCTGTTTTACAAGCAGATGCATTAAAATTCTGAAAAATGCTATTTTTTATAAATTTTCTCTAAATTTTGCAATTTTTCACCAATAAACACTGAATATATCGTCCAAATTTCACCACTAACATAAAGCCCAATGTCTCACGAGAAAACAATCTCAGAATCGCTTGCATAGGTTTAAGCATTCCGATGTTATTACCACATAAAGTGAAATATGTCAGATTTGAAAAATGGACTCTGAGCCTTAAGGCCCAAACTAGGCTGCGTCCTTAAGGGGTTAAACTTCAGTTCCATAAAATTTTATTTTGGACTCTCTTTACAAGCGGAGACAAACACATTAAGCAGGGAAGCCGCTAGGGTGACACAATCCCCACGGATCTCCTATCAGCTCATCAGGAAACAAGTTAAGTCTCCATAGATAAGATGTCATTGTGCTCTTGAACGACATTTGGTTGCGTCTTCCGGTGACCATATGAATTTACAATATGAACAGTGAAAGTAATTTTATTGTGTAAAAAGTTGTAAAACATAGAAAAGTTCTATAAATTAGGTATCGCCGGAATCGGACTAACCCGCAGAATAAAGGTAACATGTAATTTATAACGCATGGTGAACGCTGTATTAAAAAAACCTAAAAAAACTATGGCAGAATTTGCTGTTTTTTGATCACCTGGCCTCCCCAAAAAAGGATAACAAGTGATCAAAAAATTGCATGTACACCAAAATGGTACCAATAATAACTACAGCTCCTCCCGCAAAAATCAGCCCACATACCAATACGTTTATGAAAAAATAAAATTAGTTATGGCTCCAATAAGTCAGGAAAAAAATATATGCAGTTGTGCCGGCCCGAGGGGAACATTTCTTCTGTTTCAAGTGGCGATTTATCAAGGCCCTAAAATTAGGGAAACAGGAAGGGCAGGGCCCAAACATATCTGCTGGAAGCGAGGGTGCCCGAATTATACCAGGACAACACTTCACAGCAAAATTCCCCAAACTGCATGGATGTCCATAGGATGTCCAAACAGGTAAGTCTTCTCAGTCATCTTACAACAGCCTATATTCTCTCTCGTTTCTCTACTTATTGTAGGATCACTCTCTACTTTTCCTATTTAACCTCAGAGGCCATACTATGGATTGTTTAACAGATAAATTGAGGATCTTAATCTGGCGTCATTTATTAATATATAAATAAATGTAATTGTGTTTTCTTGTAGGCGGAAATGGGAGATAAAATTACAGGAGACCCTTGGTTCGCACTACGTGCTATACCTCTCATCCGGGCTCGGAGTCCTGTATCTCACCATCTTTATTAGACGGGAACTGATCTGGTTCTGCTCAGGTGTGATTTACTTTCTTACATCTACATTCTGTGTCCTGATTATAGGAATAAACTATTGTGTTTTTACATCTCATTTAGTCATTAGAATTAGACGCCTGACAGCTCCACTCTCAGATTCTTCACTATATGGAGTATTGGAGATCTGAGAGCTGATTCCACAGTTACAAAGTGTAATATAATGTTTAGGAGGAAATTATCTATGTTTCATTGATGCATGTGGTACTATTAACCACTGACCCTTCTCCTTGTGTTTCTTATACAGAGGTAGAGCACACCCATGTAACAACCAGGCTATTCCACCATGTAAAAACCAAAGGAGCTTTGGGTGTTGCCTTCACCGTCTTTGGAACATCTTTCCTGTTTATTAATTCCCATATGAAATGTAAGTATGTCCGATTTTAATATGTGACTATGTACAGTTTTACTGTGTATAAAAGTGCTGCTGTTTAATAATAAACTGAAATATATTATATAATATGAAGAGATCTGTACTATTATTGTTTGGGTGCAAAATGAAAGGTTCTTCGGCCATTTGTTCAAACTTTTTCTAATCCATCAAACTTATTCTATGTAATGAGAGGAGAGTAATAGTGGATGGATAAACGGCCTAATGTCCTCTACAGACCGCTATAGAAATTCATTATCCTCTATCAAAAACATTATTGTGTCTTAGATATAGAGTACCAGAAATATCAGTGCGACTGAGAACCAGATCATGGAACTCCACCAGTCTCCTCTTCTGAAATGTCAAAAGATGAATTTAGATGGAATTCCCATTTAACTAAAAACTATTTGCAGACCACACAACCTAAAAAGTAGAATCCTAGATCAGATCAGATAAAGAAACCTAGATTATATTGTCAAAGAAAATGAAAATGTGGTGGTTGTCCTAATTCCAGGAGGTCTCATTTACTAATATGCATATGTTTTGTTGGCTGTTAGGGCAGTCAAAAAAGGATCAAGGACTACAAGACCATAACCGAGGGTCTCCGTCTGCGTCAAATTATTCCGGAAATAATAAACTCCAATGCCTGTGAGTATTACTTATGTGGTTGAACCCATGGATTTATTTATTTCTCTATTTATCTTCATCGAGTCTATTGCAGTCATGTGGTCTAATTGTGTCATCTGTTTATTTGATTCTACAGTGGACGTCACCAGCCGCTTTGATCGAGTTTTTTGGTTTGGGGATCTCAATTTCCAACTAAAATACGACAGAAAAACTGTGGAATCTCTTCTGCAGAACATCAAAATCTCTTCTGCAGTCTCCTCAAACACGACCATCTGAATGACGCCAAGAACAACGGTACAGTTACTAGTAGACAGATCTCTATCACTCCTCAGCCATTACCACATACACCTCAACAGATCAATACAAATCACTGTCATGATGGTGGATATGTTCACCACATTCCTATATAGTCCTACAATCATCAGTTCCACATGTTTTTAATGCAAATACTTTTTTTTTGTCCTTTCAACTCAAGGGTCCATATTTGTAGGGTTTAAGGAGAACACCATTGAATTCCTTCCTACCTATAAGTTTGACATTGGCACAGACACCTATGGTACATCAGAAAAGCAGAGAATTCCATCATACACGGTAAGATATCTTTTTTTTTTTGGTCTTCAGAGCTAAAGAAACAATAGACAATAAATTCCATGAAGTATCGCCCGGGTTTGTACGTTTAAGCTGTGTGGATCCAGAGCAAGACAAATCCTCTAAATAAAGGACCACCACAGCAGCTACCCATCATTAACCCATGATATAATGATAATAAAGTCTTAATATTTGGCAATTTAAATAAATTGGGCCCAGAATTTATCTATATGATGCAATGTAGTAAATAAAAAATGTATAATATGATTTCACTGATATGTTATCTTCATGACCTCTACAGGACAGGGTGTTGTATAAGAGCCAATGTGAGGGAGATGTGCGAGTCCTGAGATACGACTCTTGCCCTCTTTTAAAAACATCAGACCACCGACCCGTGTATGGCATCTTTGAAGTAAAGCTCAGGCCTGGTTCAGATAAGTAAGTCACGCTTTCCTCTATGTTGATATGATCCTCTCAGTAGCCGACATTACTACATGGGCCTTATAGCCAGAGCTCACACTAGGGGGCAGGTGGCTGTATACCTGGGTGACAGCACTGGAGGATTATATGATGCCAAGCTAAACAATTATTGTGTGGTTATCTGCTAACATTATCATATGTCTTACATCAATATATTTCTCATTCCAGCATCCCGTTGGCTGGTGGACGATTTGACCGCAAGGTCTATTTAATGGGTATTAGGAGGAAGTGCCAAAAAACTTAGCTGCCTGTGTTCATGTCCTTACAGCACATAAGGTAAGAGCATTGTAATTGTAATTATGTTTTTGTGAGAATCTTCATCCACTTCTTAGGTCTTCCTTTCTACTATATTAGAATTGTTCCTCTTAGTCCCATAAACATTAAATGGGGCGGTGGGTGCATACTCGACCGCTGCTCCATTCAAGCTCCTCCTCACTTTGAGGGGGGAGCGGTGCAGTAAGGATGAATGAGGAGTTCAGGATCCCCATTCTCGGGATTAGTGGGGGTCCCAGTTGAAAGTATTTATGTAATATTATATAATTTGTTTTTTAAGGAAAAGTCACGTTGACATTACTTGCCATCTTTCAGGACTCCTAAGGAACATTTACCATCTCAGGTGGATAAAACAACAATCCCACCTTTGTGAACATCAGAAAGTTCCTATAACATCCTGAGCTGCGCAGCTCAAGATCAAACCGACTACTCGGATCAACCATCTTTAAGGTTCGTAGTATGATCCCCAGGACCATTTAGGGAAAATCCACATTAAAACATCTTCTAGATTTTGTGCCTGCTAAGAAACACACATGACTGGCCTAAGTAGAGTCCTGTGCTGATTGACCCTGTTAACCTTTCATTCCCCTTTCCCTTCCCATAAAGACACGTGACAACCGAGGTTGGATGTGAAATGGCCACAGCAGCCGTTTATTAACTGACATTATTTTTAATGCAATTTAATTCGAAACATTCGGATAACTCCCTTAGGAATTCGACCAGAGAATTCCTCCTATAATTCCATGACCCAACATGGGTCAGAATCATAAATAACAATCAACATTATTAACACTTAACAGAGCAGGGGAAGTCCTTGAAGCCCTTTTTTAACACCGGATTTCCTTTAAGTTAGCCATCTGCAAACCACCACCAACTCTTTACCTCCAGCCGTAAACCAGCTCGGAGGCACCGCTCACCTCTGCAGATGGCTCCAACCACCAGAAGACCACTTCAAAGGGATAACACCCGATGAAGTCTTCAAATGATATACCTTCCACCATAAGACCACTTCAAAGGAATAACACCCGATGAAGCCTTCAAGTGATATACCTTCCACCAGAAGACCACTTCAAAGGGATAACACCCTATGAAGTCTTCAAATGATCTACCGTTTTGGGGGACGCATACCCCCGATGCGACCCCCCCACCATTTTGTACTGACCAACCTCAAGGACTCCCCCCGCCACAGCGAAACAGGCCTTGACCACCTTAGGCCTGTGAGTCCCTCCAAACCACCACCGCCCTCTCAATTCCATCTGCTAAAGCCAGGATCAATTCCAACCTCGGTCAAATGTACCCCCTCACCCCTCCAATAATTCCCGACTCCTGACTCCAGGTCCATGTGACAAACACAAATGCCCCTGTTCTTGGCAACAAAACGTGGCACCGCCCGGTTTACCTAACTGCAGGCTTTTTTCACCTTCTCGGCTGATCTCGCTAAACGCCAAATCTTCCTTGGAACTATGTCCGACCACACAATCACTAGGTGAGTATAAGATGTCCATAACACAATAAATTGCGCTTAATTTCCCGCACCAACTCCCGAAACGGGCGCACCCCCAGACATCCCCCAGTGCCCAAAGATTGTCCCAAAAACCCCCCCTAAACAAGGGCGATGATCTGAAAAGAAAACAAGCACCTCATATGCAAACAATCAAAACAGCATTACCCACACCCAACAAATGAGGGCGCAAGTAAGACCGAAACCCATCGGACTCCCATCGGCTACTGCGACGAACACCCTCATCCTCCAACCCCCAACGCCCCGCTTCAGTAGCAGCGCATATCCTGAATGAGTGGGACGGGTAATACCCCTGCCCCACGCCAACCTCAGCCAAGCATTTTTTAACATCTAGCACCAACTTGATACTCGGACAAAATCGAGCCATTCTCATGACGTAGTAATGGCGACTCCGGCACCCCACCGCATGGCTGAAACCAACCATAAAAGCAACCGGACACATCGCCGACCCCGGAAGGGCAGAACCCTACCGACCCACTTGATCAGTCTTGGACCGGCGCAAACAACTCTAGTCTATCCCCCCACAGACCCACATCTGGGTCACATCTTGGACACCTCCTGAAAACATCCTGGAAACCCCGTGATTTAAATCAAAACGCCCCACCAACAACAAACTACTCACTTTGGCCAGGGAAAAACTGTTCAGATACGCTTTACCTCGAGTTAGCCATCTGCAACCACCACCAACACCTTACCTCCAGCCGTGAACCAGCTCGGAGGCCCCGCTCACCTCTGCAGATGGCTACAACCACCAGAAGACCACTTCAAAGGGATAACCCCTATGAAGTCTTCAAACCATGTACCTTTTTTGGAGGACGCATACCCCCAGATGCGACCCCCCCACCACCTCCCCAACATCCCCCAGTACAACCATGCTACCAACCGGTCCTTTTCCGTACTGATGTTACCCCAACTCATGCCCGCTCCTCGGCTGCTACCAACAAGCCGAACAAGTGCTACAAGTCACCCTAGCCAGCGACTGCCCCATCAACCGTTCCCCGGTACCGAAAAACCCGATCCCAGAGATGCTCCGGGCAAACCAAACCGAACAGCTCCACTGCCGGTGCCAATTAGCGAAATCGATCCCCTTGCGAGCGAGACAGAGCATCCGCCATACAATTGGAAACCCCTGGTACCTGCAGCGCAACAACCCGCGTGTTTAAGACAAGCCACCAAAACTATATGACACAAAACTGAAACCACAGGTGGAGAAGAAGCTGATAAGTTGTTAATTGCTAACCCACCCCCATATCATTGCAGTGGGACCGAACCTTTTATCCCTGGGCCTGTCCCCCCCCAAATGGTCACCACAACCACCCTGTGGAGAGCTCAAGACGGGCCAGATTCCGCGTAAGACCCTGGTCACCCAGCTATCCAGCCAGTTCCCCGCACACCATTGACCTCCTGCCTATGCGTCAAAACCACCGGCCCCGCCGCATCAGTCAACAGCTCCAACTTGCCCATATCATTTACCGGTGACATCCACAGTGATCTATCGTTATATTGTCCTAGGAACGCATCCCCGACCTGCAGATCAACCTTGTGATCCAAACCAATCTTCCCAAAAAATAGCGGGATGCCAGGATACCCGCCGTTGCTACCGCCAATCGCCTACTAAAATTCTACCCCTTGGCATAATCTGACAGGCAAATTTCAACTTCCCCAGCAGCTACTGGAGATCGTGCAAGATGATCTTCTTCAATCGCCAAGCCCGCCTCACCTCCTGCCGCAATGGCAGTAATTTATTTCCTTCAGGAAGCCTGCACTAAATTGCGACTGAATGCATTTCGATCCCTTAAAACAAACGGTAGAAACCGGGCCCCCGGTTGTACCAGGCGCCAGAGGGATTCCAAAATCCGTCGCAACCTTCTGCGATGAATACAATGCGTTACCGCCAACAGGGGAACCGCTAGAGCCGACGCACGAACTCATCAAGCTAATGTATTAATAAATCCACCCCAGCTACGCCCTTCGTCACCCATTCCATGAAACTACTAACTGCTTCAAAGCATGCGCCAGACCGAGAGCATCCCATTGGAAGCCACCTATCGACATAAAACCCCCCATTATGGAAGCCGACCCAACAGCCGTTAGCTCTCTGGATGTACAGGCAGCAACCGGAACGCTGCCTAGCGGTCAGTTTTTGCCACCACCGACCCGGGCCCCGCCTACCGCACTAATGCACCGCGACCCAACGACACTTCCTTCCAAAGTTTACCCGAGCCGACCGCCGAGTGCAAAGGTTGTGACGGGTAACCGGAACCTCGTGTGGAGGAGGAAGGATAACAAAAACCACACAAAAACCCTTCGTCAATATCCTAGCTGCACCCCTATCCGGACACTCACTTAGATACCGGGCAATCCTTTTCACCCTCACCGGCGCCGCCCCTGGACCAACGGCAGAAGACTGAGGGCCCGGCCGCCTACCTTTCGCATGCCTTTTTCGGCCCAATGCAAAGACCCGATGCGCTCCGCACAGACACGCTCAAATCTACACGTGGCGCCCAACTTACATCGGCCATCGTGAAATTGCCATCAGAACCCCAACTTTGACCCAGAGCCCTGTCCGGACTGACTAGACTGCCACCTAGCCCACCCTCCCGGGAAAGGACTGCTTAACCGGGCCGCAACTCGTAACCACCGCGCAATATCCTTTTTTGATCCCCTGATTGCCGACCGGACCGCAACCAAGCCTGACAAAAGAGGATAGAGGCCAGTCAACCTCTAGGAAAAAAAGACAACACCGAGAAGTGGAGACTGCCATGTTTTTGGTAGCGACGTACACCGTACAATGCCCCTGAACAATCTACCTTCCCCCCGTACGCCCCATAGGCCAATCCGATGGCATACCAATAATAAAACAACGCCGACCTATTTTTTGGCACCTTTCCTCCGATCACGCTTGCCAAATAGCAAAACTTGGGACCAATTGACGAACCTCTGCGGGATAAGCCTATACCGCCGACGTTCCTCTTCCCCCTTATTACTCTCATCCCGCTTGCCATTCCAAAATGACTTTAGCAAGCGGCAGAAAAGAAAATTACCACGTACATTGTCCTCCAAATCCGGTCACGGACCTCCCCCAGGGGACCCCGCTGGAACTACAGGTGCCGCTGCCCTATCCAATCGCCCGACCAACTCGCGCAAACAACCCACTAAAACTGTTATGCCACCGCCCGCCGATACTTCCGCGCTCGCTGCCCCCACCCCCAACACCCGACATGAAAATTGCTGAATACGGTAGAGTAAGAGTTATACACTCACCAGGCTGCCCAGGCGCTGTGTTCCCGCCAGCCGGAAAATTCTGACCGCGTTGCGACTCATCCAGCTCCCCCATCTTCCAGATCATCTCTTGCTGCCGATTGGTACTCGCACCGACATCTCCACACAGGGATCCAGGCACGCTGGCAGATGAGCCGACAACCTGCCGCCCGACCTCAGGGACCCAGAGTCCCGACCGAACCTGTTGCCGCGTCGTCGTCGCCGATCTTGACGTCCTCACCGATGCTCTTGAGGAAGCCTGCCCCCTGGCCGGAACATCACCATGCGGGGCGGCTGTGGACTGCATGCCGAAAAACTGCCTCTGATTGTGGAAGTGTGACAGGGAGCCCGGCCTGCGACTCCCTGTTAACCACCGAGCTACGTCGCGGATGGGGATTCCTGCCAGGACGCAGGCCCTGGGAGGAGGCGCCCGTCCCAGCAGCCTGGCCTGCAGCGTCCCTAAGGGCTCCCATTGCGACGCGGGCCCGCGGGGGCCACATCCGGACTCCCCCGATCAGGTGGTGGGACCTCCGGGAGCGGCGGGGTGACCTAGCCTGAGCTACCGCCGCTCCCCTGACACCCCCTGCTTTATCAGAGCAGGGGCAGTGATCCTCACCTCTCCCCCCACCGCACTGTGACAAACATCTGAGACAGGGGCGGGGGAGGGGAGCGCATCCCTGCGGGCCGCCGACACAGAGCGCCGGGCTCGGCGCGAAGACGGGCCCGCCTGAAAGATCCGCAGCGATCAGGTAAGCCGGAGCAGGGGAGCTGATTATTTTACTTGCTGCTCCTCCCGCTGCTTCCGGCTCAATGCCGAAAACGGCGGGAAGAACAGAAACACACCCGGCTCCTCCCCGCTCCATCTCCTCCCTCTCCCTGCCTCAACTAACCCTCTATTCCCCTATTGGCTGTCCCTCCTATGGCAGTCATGGAGGCTTCCCGTTAAGCCCTCCGTGCTGCCGTCCAGCCTCTTCTTTAGTAGAGCATTAATAGCAAATATTTATCTTGCAGCATAAACACCAATTCCGTCGTACATGTGGCGAGAACAGCGCTCCCTGTCACCGGAGGAGCCGCCTATGTTACTGATAGAAAGGTACGTTTCTCTAGATGTGTCCTCTCTCTATATTTGTCATGCAGCCTGAATGATCCATATTTAATAAGATTTTGTGCTTCTCCACCCAGAACAAGTCAGCAGATATCAACATAACATCAACACCAATGCCAATAACAACCGAGGGCAGAACCCGCCATCTTACAAGTATTCCAATGCGAGACTTAAAATTTCTACATCTGTCACAGACGAGACATCAGTGTGGTTACCGGGGCATCAATGTCACCCCGAAGACCAGGCCCAGAACAGGAGAATATGTCATCTCTTCCTGTGTCTCTGGAATACAGATTTTCCACCCCTTCCTGATACTACAGTATATACTGGGACATATTCCATTGTTTTTGCTGGATCTTGTATTACCATCATCTTTACCATCTTATATTTTGATCCACAAAAACCTTAAATAAAACGTAAACATCATTCGATGAGTGTGACTGGTATCATTAGTGCAGCAAATTGATCAAAACTGTCTAACAGTATAACTGTCCTTATTGCCCATAGCAACTAATCAGAGCTCAGCTTTCATTTCTTAGCCTGGTGTCACGGTCACAGGGTATGTGGACCCACTAGGCCGCTCTGCCGTAGCGGGAAGGCAGCTGACCAGGTCACAGTCTATACGAAAGTCAATAGCAGATAGCAATGCTTGGGTACCTGAACTAGTCCAGACGGTGGCTGTGGCTTCAGCACGGATGGAGGCTGGTGCGGCAGGTAGCACCAGATGTGGCGAGCAGTATCCGATGTAGCAGAAGACACTGGACGTGGCAGAAGACACCGGACGTGGCAAACGACACTGGACGTGGCAAACAACACTGGACATGGCAAACGACACTGGACGTGGCAAACGACACTGGACGTGGCAAACGACACTGGACGTGGCAAACGACAGCAGGTGCAATAGACACGACTCCAAAACTGGTAGGCACAGGAACAAGAACAATACGGAATACAGGAACAGGTAACAGGGCACGGGTAACAACTGGAACGAGGAAACACTAAGGGACCGTTTGCGAGACAGACTGGGATAGACTAACAACGCTCAGGCAAGGATCAGAAGGCCTGGGGCCTTCTTATAGACAAGGAAATCATGGCACTTTGGGTACCTGAACTAGTCCAGAGGGTGGCTGTGGCTTCAGCATGGATGGAGGCGGGTGCGGCAGGTAGCGCCAGACATGGCGGGCAGTATCCGATGTAGCAGAGGACACTGGACGTGGCAGAAGACATGATGTGGCAGAAGACACTGTACGTGGCAGAAGACACTGGACGTGGCAAACGACACTGGACGTGGCAAACGACACTGGACGTGGCAAACGACAGCAGGTGCAGTAGACACGACTCCAACACTGGTAGGCACAGGAACAAGAACAATACGGAATACAGGAACGGGTAACAGGGCACGGGTAACAACTGGAACGGGGAAACACTAAGGGACCATTTGCGAGACAGACTGGAATAGACTAACAACGCTCAGGCAAGGATCAGAGGGCCTGGGGCCTTCTTATAGACCAGGAAATCATGGCAGTTGATGATGATGACGGAGTGGAAGTGAGCGCTGGCGTCTCCTAGGAACCATGGCTGCGGGCGTCGGGAGGTGAGTAACCCCGACGGCCCGTGGCCATGGATGCTACACCTCGTCTGAATAAAAGAAAGCTGTGCTGTGATTGGATGCAATACGTGTATTCAATTAACTTAATGGACCCTTCACAACACACCAGGGGGAGTTTATTAACTTTTCTATGTCAATTTACTGGTGTAAAAAAGGTGCAAATACATGGACAGCCAGAAATGCACCGAATTTAATAATAGGCCTCTGCGACTCTTATTATATTAGGCACATCTTTCTACAACTACCTGTATATTAAGACTGGAGTATAATATTCGTTCTCTCACGGTCAACGCTGTAAAAACTAAACTCCACAAACAATGGAGGAATCGCTATTTTTTTCCCAATCCACTCCACAACTGAAATTTTTCGTTTCCCACTATATTACATGGTACAATAAATAGTGCCATGAAAATCTACAAAAAAAAAAATTGCCTTTATACGGCTATATCGGTGGAAAAATGTAAAAGCTATGGCTTTTGGAATGGGTGGAGGAGAGTACTAAAGTGAAAATCCGAAAAACGGATGCGGCTGGTAGGGGTTAATTCATGAAGCTGGTGGGCTTCATACATAAGAATATAATGTTTGGTGGCAGCCATTGGATGTCCTCATCCAATGACATAATAATGACATAATAATAAGACATTTGTACGTCCCTTAAGCACTTCTTCATCGTCAGTAAAGTCGCTCCCTGTCTTTACAGTTTAACAAATGGGCCAGCAATGGTCTTAGGAGTGACCCGGATGAAGGGGCCAAGCTGGAACATGTAGAAATAAAGAAAAATGAGTAAGCAGGCTCACCACACTTCCTTGTCGGTGCTTGTAGTTAAAATCCAACCAACCAATCCTGAATGCTAAATGGTAACTTTCTGAGAATCCATATGATATGATCAGTGATTCATTACTAAACATCGTTATATCTATATTTGTCAGGGATCATTACTATGTATATTGTCTGAAAAATATTATCCTCACATATATGTATATACATTTCAGTTCTTTGTGTAATATACTGATATATATAACAAGTTCTTTGTTCATGTCGGACACACCTATGGAAGACACCGCCCCCTGGAATGCAAAGAGGAGTGTGCAGAAGAATGTATAGGAAAAGTTACAGCTGGGGAGCGAATAGAATTTAAGCAAGTCACACATCTATAGGGAGGGGCATGTGTCTTCTC
Organism: Rhinoderma darwinii; assembly: GCF_050947455.1. Taxonomy (NCBI): domain Eukaryota; kingdom Metazoa; phylum Chordata; class Amphibia; order Anura; family Rhinodermatidae; genus Rhinoderma; species Rhinoderma darwinii. The sequence goes on from NW_027464386.1 coordinate 691,812, forward strand.
TGTGTGTGTTTCTTTGTTCTGAATAAAGTTCAGTTCCTCCTGGCTGACATTGAAGCTGTACCTCAGACATTTGTGTGGTGTACTTCTTTCCAGGCATGCCTTCAGCTTTCAATTTACAGAGGTGGTTATTCGGTGTGAAATACGGACCTGACATTTGGTGCCGAGACCCGGACCTCACTCGAGGAAAAATCAAAATCCGGACAGTCGACAATCACAGGGTGAAACAGAGGACTCAGAGTTGCCCACTGAAGGAATTTGATCACCTCCGCAATAACACGGTAAGCGAATTGATTTTATAAATCTTCGTCTTATCTGTGTTAGTGGGCAGTCTTGTGGCGATCTGTAGAACCCTTTTGTTGATTTCCTGGATTATCTCAGGCGACAGAGGTGATATTTTCCGCTGTGAGGTTGAAAACCTGTGAGACCTTAGTCGCGCCCGACTAACCATCCTCTGGGTAATTAGAGTCTAAATAAAAGATTATATAACCGACCAGAGAGCTGCAGACTGTGGAATTTTAATATTTCCAGCGAGGCCAGAGAGTCTAATTAAATATTTTTGAGAGTCTAATTAAAGATTTTTATATCCTAGCGAGACGTAATAAATACATTGCAGACTAGAGATGATAATAATTCTAGCGAGATGTAATAATAAATACATTGCAGACTAGAGATGATAATAATTCTAGCGAGATGTAATAATAAATACATTGCAGACTAGAGATTATACTATTTCGGCGAGACTTAGCGTTGGAGACTGTGAAATTATATTATTTCCTGCCAGACCAAGAGTTGCAGATCGAAAATTGTTATATAAATTACGTGTATAATATAGACTGTTAGAATGGATGGTTTACGGTCCATATTCAAATCATCAGGATCACCCGATCCTATTCATGATTTGGTGAAGTGAATGGAAGTTAGGAATAAGAAAGGTATTGTATGTTGTATGTATTAGAAAACACAGGACCAGCCGACGCCCGGTAATGGCGTCCGTACCTCATGATGAGTGTGTCCTCATTGTGGGTGGGAAACCACCCCCCCTTCACAGCTGCGCACTGTGTTTCCAATGGGAGAGGCTGCCCCCACCACCCACCCCTGATGTGGCCACGCCCGGCCCAACCAAATCAGTATGAAATAATCACCTTGTTAATTTTGTCATTTGTAGTGTTTTTTTCTATTTACAGAAGTTCCAGTCTAGTTCACTGATGAAGCAACACGTCATCATAATATAGAGATGGTGGCCGACAGATTGTACGGTTAAACATTAACGTAGATAATTCCTATACAATGGTGTGATGAATGATTGCAGATACGTATGTTGTTTTGCCGGCATTGAAAGTGTTAAGAGTGTGAGAGAAGAAGTTGTGAGAAGCTGTGAGTTTGTGACCCCCCTCCCTCCCCTCTAAAGTGTGCTGTGTTTGGGAGGAGGAGGAGGGGGGCTGACTGGGTGCAGTCTGCAGGGCTGATGAGACAAAGGGATCTCAATATGCACTGCTGAGATATATATATATATATATATATATATATATATATATATATATATCAGTAATGTGTACAAACCTAAATAAATTTCTTCTCTTTTGCGCATGCGCTGTTGTTGATAAAAGTTACGATATTTATGTGTTCTGATGTGATCAGATTTCATGTGTTTTGATGTTAATTCAGATGTATTAAACTACAGATACTGTGAAACACGGGGTTTTGAAAATGTATGTGCCCCCCACCGTTCCCTATTTATATATACAGTTTATTGGTTTGCAGTGATTAATGTTATCAGAGATAATATTTTTTGTTTTATTGAATAACTAACTACAATTGTTTTGTTTTTGATTTCACACATGAGTTATGTCATTGTAAAGATCAAATGTATTTTCGTCAGGAAAAAGTCATTTTTGTTTCAGGCTGTTGTACATTACAGGGGGTTAAATTAGTGTTATGTTGAGATGTAGTTTTGAACTCTGCTACATTATTTTCGCAGAGTCCACAAAGGGGGGAATAGTGAAGGGACTGATCAGGTACAATTTTGGTTTGTTTTGAGTTAATTAATTTGGTTTCAGGAGATCTAAAAATGTGTAAGAGACCATCCCCCTCCAGCAAAGTTACACAGGAGGCGAGGTGACATCACTCACACGAGTCTTTATGGATTTAGATGTGGGAGAAGGCAAAACAAAAATTGTCTGGACATTGTTAATTTGATGTAAATTTTTTAGGAATGTTTTCTTTTTATTTGTTTTTGTATTAATCAAGTATTTGCAGAACCTGATAAAAGTGAGATTCTCAAAGTGCTCGTGATTATCAGATAAGTGTGGAGAAGTGTATAACATTTGGTTTTATTTTAGAGAATGAAGACGCCACCCCTTTGAGATGTTCTATCTATATGTGACATGGGTTTTTAATGTAAATTTGTAATAAAGAGATATTTTATTATACAGTATGTACAAGCCGGGATACGAGGCACCAGGTAAATCATCCAGAAACCACTCTCACCTTCTTGTTCATCTCAAGGAGCGGAGCTGGAGGTGCTCGCTGAGGCTTGTAACCTGGCAGAAGGTAAGACGGCCGACATTTACACTGACTCTAGGTACGCTTTTGGCATCGCCCACAATTATGGGCCCATTGGTAGTAGGAACTTTATTGGATCATCGGGTAAGCCAATTGAGAGAGCGAGAGAAGACAGACCTGACAAGGGTATGTGCAGCCAGGTGTCAGTAAATTGGCTTGTCCCTGAATACAATAATGCCACCACTAGGTTTGTAGCAGCCGGCATGATGTGCGCACGGCATGACATAGGTAAAACAGCAAAGGTACCTGTGAAAAGTGCAGCCCGGCCAGATTACCCGTCCCAGCGACTGCAGAACATACAACTACCCGAGGTAGAAGTGTATGACAAAGTGCTCATGTGTGTAGACCTGTTCTCGGGGGGCCTGAAGCCCGGCCTGTATTTTCCCCACTACAGACGTTGTGTGTAAGTGACAGGGGAACAATGTTATCCCAAGTATTGAACTGGTGTTTGTACAATGATAAGATGTCAGCAGTTCATTGTCCCAAAGTTAGTTTGTTTAATAACTGTATTTAAAAAGTTTAGTGGGAATATTAAATATTGAGGTTAAGTTTTATGTAAAGTTCTGGACCAGCCGTAGCATTGGACTATTAGAGTCATGCGTCAGATAAAAGGTACAGAAGTGGAATATTCCCATTAGAAAACATTTTTATTTGTTTATTTTTATTTTTGTTGTGAAAGGGAAATTTTAGAGCAGAGAATTCTGTGCAGTGTATATGTGTAAGTATAGATATGTATATAAAGAAGGAGAATCAGTTTGTAAGTTTTAGTTACTGACCAGTGTGAACGTTTGATGTAAAGATGCTATTTGTTAATGTTTTTCTTCAATTGAATTATCTGATTAAGATCAATTAATGTTTATGCAATGAAAAAGCTTGTTCTCCACAGGAAGAGTCCAACTGGGAGCGGAAGGCGGGAGAACCAGATTCTAACAGAATGTGGACGGATAAAGGAAGGTAAACGGTGGCACCCAATTCACTCTTGATGGCACTTGTTTTGATGGTGTATGACCTCACATAGGCCCCAAGACTGCAAGGATCGATTTGGTAAGATCTAATTGGTATGTCCCAGGCCTTACAGCTGTTGCTGCTAAATTCTGTTAGAGCTGTTTGATTTGCCTACAGAACAGTCCTGGCAGACCGGTGCCAACCTTATCATACCCGCCTCCCACGAAGAGAACCGACCTTGAGAGGCCTTCCCAGGTAGAACGAACCAGATTAGAGTAAGACGCTTGTCAGATAAACATGTGGAATCAGTGTATCTTTCTGTGAGGTGGAGATGTTCCAGGCAATCAGCTGAGATCAAGGTACAAATCCTTCTGAAAGGGTATCACCAAGTGCAAATGAAATGTACCCAATAAGTTACACATCTTCTAGGTGCCCTATCCATTGTAACAGAGAAGTTTTTCCTTATATAAAGGTGTTTGATGTCATTTAGGGGCCTGACATTATTGTATGTACTTAGAACAACGTTTATAGTGTATGCGGATGATGCTATCACCAGGTTAGTATTTATTTTAACAATTGACAAGAGTTGGGGGTCCCCAGCAAGTGCCAGTAAATATGAACTAAAAGACTTTTAACACGATAAACTCCATCACTGAGATGCGGCAGGCACAGCCTGAGCCAGTACAACGCGTTTATCATGAACTGACGGCAGTGTCACAATTCTAAGCGGCCGCCCAGACGAGTAACTTGCCAGAGGAAGAGTACAGATGCGGAGGGTTTGATAGTCACAATACAACTCCACTAATCCGCCTACGTGGGATCTCACCCCAGGCTCACAACATGCGGTGCTATGTACAGCCTGATGACGTAAACTAAAGGAGACGGTGTCGGACAGATGAGAAGGACCAAACCAAGTCCTGATGACATCAGCAAAGTAAAGACCAAAGACCTGAGTGAATCCGTCAGCAGGATCAAGTGTTTTGATAAGTAAGTGGCTAGGAGGGGGTAATAATAACTCCCCCACTGGACACCAACGTAGTCTGACTCCACAATTGTGTGGGTGGGTTACCCTGAGGGTGACAGTCAGTGAAGAGCAGAAGACAGGAGAAGAAGACGATGGTGTACAGGACTGGCAATGAACTGATGGGACCCGAGACCTGAGGGTGATAGCATGAGATTGGTGATAGCATTATGTTATTAGCTGAGGCCCTATTGTTTATAATGTCTGAGGTTTATAATTATAATGTGTGTAAATATGCCACGGTGCTGCAAATTACAATCTGAGGAGTTTTATGTGAAGGTGTGAGGTGAAGGTCACTGTGCTGCCCATGACCTGTCATATCTGCAGGGGTAAAGTCCCATTAGGACAGTAAGTGACAGTGCGACAATTATTACTGTTAATAAAAATGTAGACCGGATTAATTATATATATAGATTACAACCAGCAGTGGTCTGTAGATTATATCAAGACAACCATCCTGTATCCAGAGGAGAATAGGGAAAGTTAGGACCACTCCGACACCTTGGAAGTCCAGGTACAAAGGGGGGTTACTCATCAGGAGTAGCTCGTCTCAAGCTGGTGAAGAAATCCAAAACCCCTACCCGCCTGGTTCGAGTGGTCAGTGGTAGGTTGCTAGGCAAGACTCAGGGATAGAGTAATAATATTTTTAGGGGGGACTGTCAGGGATCATTACTATGTATATTGTCTGAAAAATATTATCCTCACATATATGTATATACATTTCAGTTCTTTGTGTAATATACTGATATATATAACAAGTTCTTTGTTCATGTCGGACACACCTATGGAAGACACCGCCCCCTGGAATGCAAAGAGGAGTGTGCAGAAGAATGTATAGGAAAAGTTACAGCTGGGGAGCGAATAGAATTTAAGCAAGTCACACATCTATAGGGAGGGGCATGTGTCTTCTCTGTGTGTGTTTCTTTGTTCTGAATAAAGTGCAGTTCCTCCTGGCTGACATTGAAGCTGTACCTCAGACATTTGTGTGGTGTACTTCTTTCCAGGCATGCCTTCAGCTTTCAATTTACAGAGGTGGTTATTCGGTGTGAAATACGGACCTGACATATTCTAATGCAGAACATAAGATTTCATAGATATTTAGTAAGTCACTTTTCTAAACCTTTAGGAAATCTCGTTTCCAGCTGCATTATCCAGAACTAGAGATGAGCGAACCGGGACAATCGAACCCAGTTTCGGTCCGAACTTCCGAAAAAGTTCGGTTCGCAGCGAATCCGAACTTCACCGGGTTCGGCCAAACCCGTTTTGACCGAACCCGGCTACATTTTGGCGCCTGCCACATGTTACATCTAAAATGGAGGATTTCACAAGATCACCTGACATCAGGCTACCCCATAATGCCTTGCAAACGGCTCTCCCAGCCAATCGGGAGTCAGCATAGGGGTGGGCTCAAGCCTGCAATAAAAGTCTATGCACGGAGCTCAGCGGCCATTTTACAGACAGGAGCTGTAGGGATAGCATCTCTGTGCAGTAAGGGAAAGCTTTAGGAGTCTAAAAGGCAGGAATCCAGCAATCGAAGGGGCTCATCCACTACTCACTACTCAGCCAGTGTGTGAATACGCTTTTATAAGGGGCTCATCCCCGTTGCATCCAACTTGCAATACAGGCAGCCTTTGTAGTAGTGGTAGTAGTAGTACTACAAGGCCCAGCATTCCCTGAGTGCACTGCGGCGTGGCTGATAGAAATTCTCATTCATTGCCATTTGCCAAGCCAGTGTCAGTGTGTGAATACGCTTTTAGAAGGGGCTCATCCCCGGCCGTTAACATAACAAACAAATAACAATACAACTTGCAATACAGGCAGCCTTTGTAGTAGTGGTAGTAGTAGTACTACAACGCCCAGCATTCCCTGAGTGCACTGCAGCGAGGCTGATAGAAATTCTCATTCATTGCCATTTTCCAAGCCAGTGTCAGTGTGTGAATACGCTTTTAGAAGGGGCTCTTCCCCGGCCCGTTAACATAACAAACAAATAACAATACAACTTGCAATACAGGCAGCCTTTGTAGTAGTGGTAGTAGTAGGACTGCAAGGACCCATTATCCACTTTACCTGCCCAGGACCTTAACCATCCTTCTTTGAATTAACACACCAACACCTTCTTTATGGAAATGTGGAAGTGGCCACAGCTTTATTCTTATTTACAAACATCGGCATGAAGACATATATATATATATTTATTTCTCTCTCCTCCTGAAATGCCGATGCTCCCTGTCTCCATCAGGCATGTAGGGTGCTACCTCCGTCTTCATCTGCCGTACTTTCTGCCAGCTGTGACATCTACGAAAAAACCAGAAAAACGCCAGAACAAGAATATCACCGTAGAAAAAAAAATTCAAAACAAAACCAAAACCACCAGGGGAGGGAGGGCGGGTGTTTCTTCCACTGCAGCTTGAAGGTAAGAGGGCTTTCTGCTCCAAACCCCCTGCCTTATATCTTCTTAACCACGCCCCTCTTACCCCTTGTTAACCAATCCTGGTCCTGGGCATTATTTTAAACCGTTCCATCCTTTCTTAACCCCTTGCAGTCCCTGACACTCTCCCTAGGCGCTTCAGTGTCTGCAAGACTGCAAGGACCCATTATCCACTTTACCTGCCCAGGACCTTAACCATCCTTCTTTGAATTAACACACCAACACCTTCTTTATGGAAATGTGGAAGTGGCCACAGCTTTATTCTTATTTACAAACATCGGCATGAAGACATATATATATATTTATTTCTCTCTCCTCCTGAAATGCCGATGCTCCCTGTCTCCATCAGGCATGTAGGGTGCTACCTCCGTCTTCATCTGCCGTACTTTCCGCCAAGAAGGGGGAACTGAGAAACCTACTCAGTCCCCCGACCACCCCCACCAAGCAACGCCAACCCTCTCTCGGCACCATCCAAGAGATCCAATAAAAAGATATCGAGCCCGATATCATTCAGATGCACTCCATCCGGCGCCAGCAAATCTGCATTATCCCCCTCCAGGGATTGGTGTCGCAACCCGATCCCCCCTATAGAGCGAATGAACCGCGACACCCGCACATTAATTAGCCTGCGCACTCTCTCCAACGCTGCCATGTTCCTCGCTCCTCGCCACACCGTGCGCGCCACTATCTCGGACCACACTACCACGCAACAGGCGAACAGGTCCTGAAAACGCGCCAAATCAGTCCGTATAATTGACAATAACTCGGCCATTTTTACTTGGCCGATATCATTTCCACCAGCATGTATGATCAGGACAACAGGTCCGTACGTGTGCCTTGTAACTGCCACTACTTCTGGCAGTAACTGCACCCACCGTAATCCCCGGACACCTCTCCAATGGACGTCGGCCTGTGAGAGGCCCAAATTCGGACCTAATGGCCTTCGACCCGCTCGAACCGCTGCCCAATGCACGTACGAATGCCCCAAGATCCACACTTGGGGGCGCCGCGACCCTAACAAAGAAATGAAGCTACATTCCGGTCAAATGAAGATACAGGCAGGATTAACATAACACTCCATATAAAACAAGGAAGGAAAACAGGGGGGGGGGGAGGGGGAGGGGGGGGAGGGGCGACATTTTTACTATAAAATTTCCAGCTTACACACTCTTTAAAACCAAATCAGGTCGCACATATGACTTATAGCTATTAGACCGCCATCTACCCAGACTCATGATAGCCGCCGAATCCAAGCCCAAGGCATCCGCCTCAGTTGCCGCCCCTATCCTAAACGAATGTGTACCAAACTCGCCCGGTGGCAAACCCAGGTACTTCAAACCGGCCTTAAAAATCGCCTCAAATTGAAAACGCGACATTGCGGATCCATCCTGATGGATCAAGAATTGAGCCCCGGGCACTCGGACCAACACGAATTCCTGGACCCATTTTACCGGGCAATACTGCCCCCCAATCCTTCCAATCGACAGCCAAGCCCCCCTCCCTACCATGTCAGTCTTTGACCTCCGCACACAGACCCTGAGAGAATCTCCCAACGTCACTACATCCGAGAAGACCACCGTTTGCACCCACGCTGTGCGGAACCAGCTCACTAACCCGTAATGCGGCAAAGAAAGCCAAAGAAAACGCCGCGCCGAACAAGGACACTTCATATTCATCCCGACACACAAAACATAAAACGGCTAGAAGCCGACCCAAAAGCGAAAAAGATACTGGCCGCCTCGTGTCCCTGGAACACGCCTCTTTTTTCCACCCTTTTAAAGACTGCCGAACTACAAATTCTTTTGTAACATCTCTGCATCCCCACAATTTCAACATAAAGGCCACCCCTGCTAAAAACTTGCTCGCCGTGGCCGCACTTCCCCCCTCCTGACGTATTTGTACCAAACTTGCTAACGTGACGTCCAGGTGACACCCATCCTGTGATGGGAAGTTATTCCCCGCAATCTCCAACCACCGATCCCACGCTCTGCAATGACTCTTCCAAGTCGCCGGTACCACCGAACCCCTCAACAGCCTCATAAGTTGTCCTCGACCAGGGCCCATAAGTGAAGGGGGGGGGGGACACCCCTTCTGCCAAAGCTGCCGGGTGCAATTCCCGAAACCGGGACATCTGTGAACGAGACAAAGCATCAGCCATCACATTACGGACTCCCGGAACATGTTTTGCACGAAACCACACATTCAAACGCAAACACTTCAAAACCAACCGTCTTAATAAAGCTAATACCGGCAATGAACTAGACGACAATCCGTTCACCGCATGCACCACCGCCATGTTGTCTGTCCAAAATACAATCCTCTTATTCACCATCACGCTACCCCACAACTCTATTGCAACTATAATAGGAAACAATTCCAGTAGTGTCAAATTACGTAAAACTCACAAATCACTCCAATGCAAGGGCCAAGGGGATCTACACCAACTTCGGCCCAAAATTGCTCCAAAACCATCACTTCCGGCTGCATCCGTAAACAATTCCAAGTCTACATTAGACAACTCCGCGTCCTGACACACCGACCTCCCATTAAACGAACTCAAAAACGAATGCCAGACAAACAAATCCTTCTTCATCCAAGAGGTTACCCGGATAAAATGATTCGGCTTCGAGATACCTCTAGTGGCTAAAGACAAACGCCTAGAGAAAACACGACCCATTGGAATTATACGACAAGCAAACACCAGCAATCCCATTAACGACTGTAACTGTTTCAACGTCACTTTTTTCGACCCCATGACCTGGTCAACTTGCGTCACTAGCCTTGCCAATTTATCATCGGGCAAGCGAAAAATCATCCGCTCGCTATCTATTTCGATACCCAAAAATGACAAAACAGTTAAAGGACCTTCCGTCTTATCTTCGGAAATAGGTACACCGAAACGCGACATCACCTGTCGAAACACTCTCAGCAACGTGCTGCACAACCCAGAGCCCCCCGGGCCTACAAAAAGAAAATCATCCAGATAATGAATGATCGAGTCACAACCAGACTCCAAACGAACTACCCATTCTAAAAATGACGCAAACATCTCAAAGTAACTGCATGATATTGAACAACCCATGGGAAGGCACATATCCACGTAAAACCCTTTATCTAAACAACAACCCAGCAGGTGAAAACACTCCGGATGAACCGGCAGCAAACGAAAGGCCGCTTCAATATCAGATTTAGCTAACAACGCCCCCTGTCCAGCCGCCTGTACCAGCCTTACTGCAACATCGAAAGACGTATACGAAACCGCCGCCTCCGCCCTAGAAATACCGTCGTTAACAGAACCACCGCGAGGAAAGGAAAGGTGATGAATCAGCCTAAACTTTCCTCGTTCCTTCTTTGGAACTAAACCAAGGGGGGAAACTCGCAGATTCGTATACGGCGGCTCGCTGAATGGACCTGCCATTCTCCCTAATTCCACTTCTTTCGCCAATTTTAGCCGCGCAATGCCCACATTCTCATTGATCGACTTCAAATTGTCAGCCAATGACAATGTCGCAGAATATTCAAAAGGAATCTCAAAACCAAACGAAAACCCGCTAGTGAGCACCTCTGCTTCCCGCCTCCTGTGGTACCGCTCTAACCATGGGCCCATCTCGAGAACGTTCACCGGCGTTCTCCGCTGCGCCGGAAGGAGGTGCCTTAACCGGCTGCTTACCTCTCCGGAAACACCGGAGCGCCGCATGAGTGCCCCCACAGATGGAGCATTCATGTCGGAATTTGCACATGGCAAAGAAACGACAGTGGCCCTCGTTGTAGAGCCAACAGGCACCCGTGGGCCTAGCGGCCGCAACTCCAGGGGCAGGGCCCGGCGCTGCGGCCGCACTGGGAAAGGGGCGTTGTTGCCTGCTCCCTTGCGCTAAGATAAGCTGCAACCACACGTCCGTTGCCTTCGTCGCCCAACTAATATCAGGCGACAAAGCCAAACGACGCCGAAATTCTTCATCATATCGCCACCAGGCCGCACCACCGTGCAGCCTGTGGGCACTGAAAATTGTGTCAAAATAGACAAACAACTCGGCCCCTTTCCCAGGATAGCGTTGGCAAATAACATGAGCCAGTGTAGCGTAACACTGTACCCAGTTGCCAAATGTTTTCGCGACTTTCGCTTTCCTATCTGAACCTCTCTCAAAACCCCGCTCCTTGTCGACAGTCACCTGCTCCACCGAGACCAAGGACCAAATATCCACAAATTATTTCCTCCAAATCTTGTCCTTGATCTCAGCTGACAAATGAGTCCCGAGAGGAGCGACTCCACAAAACAATGAATCTCTAAACGTCAAACTAGCTAAAGCATTCTCTTTCTCAGACGGGGACATAGCTCCCTCTGGTGGCACCGAGGGACACGACGTTCCCTCATTCACTTTTAACCCAGCCACCACAGCTTTTAAAACAGAAATCAAATCCGCACCCGATGCATTAGATTTATTAAGCCATGCGTCACCGCAGGCCGACTCACCGCTCCCAGAGGTCCCACCGACTCCAGAGGGTCCTTCAGCCACTTGCCGCGGCACTGGAACCACAGCCTGCACCTCCTCCACCGGCACGGCGGGAGGGACAACCTGGGACAGCTGCTCCTGATCCACCGACAAGCGCTGCACCTCCCGGCGTCGACTGCGTCTCTGCGGCCGTGATGATCTCCGCGACGACCTCCTCCACGATCCTGACGATGCAGACGTCGTCGCCGACGAGGAGGAGAATCCATCGCTGGAAGACGAGGAATACCGCCGACCACGCCTCTTCACGTCACCCGATCTGCGACGTCTATGATGGCCGTGCCGGCGATGTCCTCCAGCCCGGCGTTTCCTCCCTCGCCTGGAACGCTCCCTTCTTGGACCTGCAGGAGAAAAAGATGACAAGGCAGGAGAAGGGCAAATCGAGTCCAAAACACCCTCGACCCTATCTTTCCTAGCACACTCCCCCCCTGACCTTGACCCATGCTGACAGGGGCCCGGGGGGGACCGGGGTGGAGAAGCGACAGGCACCGCAGAAGCCCCCGCCCCTTGGCTGGGCTGCTTGCTCACCGCCCGCTTCCCCGAACCCGCCGCCATCTTCTTTTTATGTGAGCCGCCATCTTGTTTCCTGGCCGCACTGCGCCTGCCAGGACGTCCCGCCCCTGTTCTCCCCGCCGCCAATTCTGGCTGCGCAGAGAACAGCACGGGGAAAGATGGCGCCGACCCCGGCTGCACACAGGCACCGGAAGCAAGTCCCAGCTCCTGTGAACATGCCGCATGGTAAGCAACCATGTCGGACCAATCACCTGTGTCCGCCATATTCACCCCACTGTCACGAAAATCGACCGCTGCCTCCGCGCCCGCATCAGCAGCTCGAGGCGGGTTGTACCGAGCCCGTGACGGTTTAACAGCCGCCCTCTTACCGCCATGGGGAAGGACGCCAGCGCGACGAGTGGGCGGGGGGGCACTATGTCGACCGACGAAGCACCCGTCGACATAGGCCTAGGGGACCTGCTGGGACCACCGCATGACTGTGCAGCAGTCACAGCACCCCTCATAGCAACGGGGCTAGGGCTCAGTCGAACCGGAGGGCGTGTAACGCGCTGCGGCCTACCTCGAGTAGCCGCTCCCGACTGTTCCGTGCCGCGCTCTGCTCCTCGCTTCTCTCCTTCCTCCAACAGGGATTCCAGCCAGGCAGGTCCCTCCGACGCTACCCGCTGTGCCACCTTCCGCAACAGTTCTTCTGCCATCTTCTTGAAAGAACACGCTCTGAATCTCCACAGCAGCAGCAAAGGAGTTTCTTCCACTGCAGCTTGAAGGTAAGAGGGCTTTCTGCTCCAAACCCCTGCCTTATATCTTCTTAACCACGCCCCTCTTACCCCTTGTTAACCAATCCTGGTCCTGGGCATTATTTTAAACCGTTCCATCCTTTCTTAACCCCTTGCAATCCCTGACACTCTCCCTAGGCGCTTCAGTGTCTGCAATACTACAAGGCCCATCATTCCCTGAGTGCACTGCGGCGTGGCTGATAGAAATTCTCATTCATTGCCATTTGCCAAGCCAGCGTCAGTGTGTGAATACGCTTTTAGAAGGGGCTCTGAAATGTCTGGGAAAAAAAAGGTTGTGAAAGGACGGGGTAGAGGAAAAAAAACCCATGCCGTCTCCTCTTCCAGTTCAAATGTTGGATCTGTTGGTGCCAGACCCAGTACCAGCATTTGTGGCACAAGACATGTGCCCAGTTCCACTAGTAGCAGCTGCCATGTGCCTGCTGGTAGTAGTAGCAGTATCAGAAAGCCAGACTTGTCCATCTCCTCTGGTGGGCGGGTTACTTTAGACAATACGGCCATTGTGGACTGGTTGGCTGACTGGCGGTCATCTCAGCAGGAAGACTCTGGCAATCTGGCTTCAAGCCAGGTTTCGTTGGATTACAGATGCTCTACAGTTCCTTGGCACAGTGACAGTAGTAATATAGGTATTTCTAGCGTTTCCATTCCATCATCTATGTCTTCGCTCCCCCTTCCTAGCGGGAAGACATCTTTCCTGAGAGTCCTAAGAGACATCTCCTCGGGTGCGAAGGAAGATACTGAACAACATAGTGATGATGATGATGATTTGTTTTCCGCGAGTCAGCCAACGGAGTGTGTTGCGGCGGTGGTGGAGGTTGAAGCGGTGTCCGAGACGCATAGCTGCGGTAGTGGGGGTGTTTGTGGTGGTAGCTGTGGTGGCAGACGCAGTAATGAGGGGGGGCATGGAGCCCGCCATGATGTCACATCACATTCACAACACAGTGACAGAAGTGGCGGGGATGATGAGGAAGGCTATGATGATGATGTTGTTTTAGACAGGACGTGGGAACCAGGTGACGAGGTGATGACGGCGTCAGAGGAGGAGGGTAGTAGTGGTGGCACTGGACGTGATAAACAGCCAAGCCGAGGTAGGGGCAGAAGTCAATCTGCAAAACGTTGCAGCGGTAGGGTCAGCTCAGGAGCCGGTGACGGCGACACAGATGCTGGTGTAGGCTCCTGAAAAAAGCCTGCCAGACAAGGGGCAAGCTCGGGTGGTTGTTGTGGTGGTGGTGGTGGACGTGGTACTACCTCTTTACGGTACTCTGCCGTGTGGCAATTTTTCTGTACCTTCCCGGAGGACGAAAACATGGCACAGTGCCGTATCTGCAAGCAGAAAGTAAGGCGTGGGCAAGGCAGCAATGTAGGAACTACCGCTCTACGTAAACACATGGAGCGGCATCACAAGGCCATGTGGGACAATCAACATGCCCCACCATCATCATGTACATCTAATGAAGACCCCTCTTCCGCTGCTGCTGCTGCTCCGAGTCCCTGTCATCTAAGTAGTAGCCAGGCCTTATCCACCATGTCGTTGTCATCATCATCATCACTGTCATCTAGTGCTCCTCCTACGTCCCGTCAGTTATCCATTACGGAATCGTTGTCCAATAAGCAACAATATATACCCAGTCATCCACTTGTCGTGCGGTTTAATTCACACCTGGCTAAGTTGTTGGTGGTGCAGTCGCTGCCGTACCACCTGGTCAACTCCGCCGGCTTCAAGCAATTGATGGCGTGCGGTCAGCCTAGGTGGCGAATACCTAGCCGACATTACTTCTCCAAAACAGCTGTCCCTGCCTTGCACAAGCATGTGGAGGAAAAGGTGTGCCAGTCCTTGCAATTATCCGTGTGCAGCAGGGTACATGCCACCGTCGACACGTGGAGCAGCAACTATGGGCAGGGACAGTACATGTCTTTCACGGCCCACTGGGTCAATATTTTGCAGTCCGATGCACCACCGCAGCAATGCCAGGCATTACCACCTCCACGCTTGTATCTTTCTAGTTCAACTCCGGACACCAGGCGCCTACCATCCTCCTCCTCCTACTCCTCCTCCTTGCCTTCCTCCCTCCTTGGAGGTCTTCCCGTCCCCGACAGGACACAGCGTATCTTCCACTCCTCCTCCCTCCTCTTTTCATAGGTGCAAGGTGAAGCGCCACAACGCTGTCTTACACCTGCTGAGCCTGGGCGAGAAAAGCCACACAGGGCAGGAGCTGCTGCTGTGCATCAAGGAGGAAATCGCACGCTGGCTGTCTCCTCTGAAACTCACACTGGGCAATGTTGTCTCTGATAACGGGAAGAACGCTGTGGCTGCACTGCGTCTAGGTCACCTGACACACGCTCCTTGCATGGCACATCAATCTGGTCATAACACGCTTCTTAAAGTCATATGTTGGTTTGAAGGGTGTGCTGGCCACGTCCAGGAGGGTTTGCGTTCGCTCTAGACGTTCGTATGCATTTAAGCACGCCCTCCTGGACTTGCAGCGTCAAAACAATCTCCCAGAACACAGCCTGATTTGCGACGTTCCAACACGCTGGAATTCCACCCTGCACATGTTGTACCGTCTGTACGAACAGCGGAAAGCCGTGAATGATTTCCTGATGCAGCAGACGGGCAGCGTTTGGAGCCAGTGTAATTTCGAGCTCAGGCACTGGCAGCTGGTTAGAGACGCATGTCGTGTTTTGAGGCCCTTTGAAGAGGCCACACGATTTGTGAGCCGTGACGCTAGCGGAATGAACGATGTTATGCCGCTGATATTCATTATAGAGCAACCGCTGACAGCGATTATTCAGCAAAGGATGGAGGAAGGATCACATCTGGCTATGGATGTTGAGGAGGAGGAGGAGGATGAGGATGAGGAAACAGGACCTGAAGAGGAGCTCGATTTGGAGATGGAATCACAGGAAGGGATAGGGGACGAGGCAGCCGCACAACATGACAGTGATGGTGGTGATGACGAGTCTGACGACGACCTTGATGATGGACAACCATGGCAGTATGGGGCGGAGATGGAACCAACCGGGCCCTATGAAACGCTGGCCAGGATGGCGAGCTGTATGCTTCGTTACTTGAGCGCTGACTGTCGTATTGTTAGCATGAAGCAAAAAAAAAGATTAGTACTGGATAGCCACACTTTTAGACCCTCGGTATAAAGCCAGAATGGGGGAGTTTTTTGCGCCTTCCGAGAGGGAGGCAAAATTGGCTTATTATCGAGAGAAGCTATGCAGCCAGCTTGTCATGGCTTTCAAACGGCAAACACCTGCTGCAAGCATGTCTGACCGGGGGGCCACTCTCCGCTCCACACTGTCTCATCGTTCCACCGCCTCTGGCAGAGCTACCTCTGCAATAGGCGGCAGCCGCGGCAGCAGCAGCAGCAGCAGCCAATTCAGTTTGGAAAATATGATGACAACATTTTTACATCCAATACCCCGACCTGACACACATCGTAGTCACCAAGGGATGTTCACCATCACCAGCACCTAAACAACCAGGTTCACTCGTACCTGGACTGTGCCCTTTCTCCGTCAGAAATGCTGATCCCAGACCCCATGGACTTCTGGGTCAGCAGATTGGATCAATGGCAAGAACTGGCCCAGTTTGCCATGGGTGTACTGTCTTGTCCACCCTCCAGTGTAGCGTCAGAGAGGGTATTCAGCGTGGCAGGGGGCTTCGTCACCCCTAAGCGAACATGACCTGCCTAGGTAGAGTCGTGTGTTAACCATTAGACCATACTATCCCCCCCACCCCCACTTAGTAAAGACACGTGACACCGAGGTTGGATGTGAAATGGCCACAGCAGCCGTTTATTAATTTCACAGTTTTATAAAAACAATTTAAATCCGAAACATTCGGATAACTAGTTAGGAATCCACCAGAGAATTCCTCCTAATAATTCACATGACCCAACATGGGTCAGAATCGTAAATAACAATTTAACGTTAACATTAACCCGAGCAGAGGAAGTCCTTGAAGCCCCTTCAGATGTTCCTTATTAAGAACACACCGAATTAGCCATCTGCAAACCACCAATTACCTCCAGCCGTAAACCAGCTCGGAAGCACCGTTCACCTCTGCAGATGGCTCCAACCACTAGAAGTCCACTTCAAGGGGATAACACCCGATGAAGCCCTCAAGTGATATACCGACCACTAGAAGTCCACTTCAAAGGGATAACACCCGATGAAGCCTTCAAGTGATATACCTTCTACCAGAAGACCACTTCAAAGGGATAACACCCGATGAAGTCTTCAACCATGTACCTTTTTTGGGGGACGCATACCCCCGATGCGACCCCCCCACCATTTTGTACTGACTGGCCTCAAGGACTCCCCCCGCCAGCTGCCATGACAACAGAACCTACTCCGGAAAAAAGAAAAACATGTTAAATAAGCACACAAATAAAACACAACGCTCATAGACGGACGTACATAAGACCTAAAGAGTAACAAACCAAGGGTGGGAGCTTACTTGCTTCTATGTTACTCCTCCCGCTGCTTCCGGCTCAATGCCGAGAAACAGCGGGAAGCGCAGTAACGGCCCCCCGTCCCCCTTAACTCCTCCCCGTCCCTCCTTCAGCTCCTTCCAACTCTCCCTCACCTCATTAACCCTTTCCCTACCAGGTCGGTCATGTCGGCCTCCCTTCACCCTGCGGCTGCGTCCAGCCTCTTCTTGACCTGCCTAGGTAGAGTCGTGTGTTAACCATTAGACCATACTATCCCCCCCACCCCCACTTAGTAAAGACACGTGACACCGAGGTTGGATGTGAAATGGCCACAGCAGCCGTTTATTAATTTCACAGTTTTATAAAAACAATTTAAATCCGAAACATTCGGATAACTAGTTAGGAATCCACCAGAGAATTCCTCCTAATAATTCACATGACCCAACATGGGTCAGAATCATAAATAACAATTAAACGTTAACATTAACCCGAGCAGAGGAAGTCCTTGAAGCCCCTTCAGATGTTCCTTATTAAGAACACACCGAATTAGCCATCTGCAAACCACCAATTACCTCCAGCCGTAAACCAGCTCGGAAGCACCGTTCACCTCTGCAGATGGCTCCAACCACTAGAAGTCCACTTCAAGGGGATAACACCCGATGAAGCCCTCAAGTGATATACCGACCACTAGAAGTCCACTTCAAAGGGATAACACCCGATGAAGCCTTCAAGTGATATACCTTCTACCAGAAGACCACTTCAAAGGGATAACACCCGATGAAGTCTTCAACCATGTACCTTTTTTGGGGGACGCATACCCCCGATGCGACCCCCCCCACCATTTTGTACTGACTGGCCTCAAGGACTCCCCCCGCCACCGCGAAACAGGCCTTGACCCCCTTAAGCCTGTGAGTTCCTCCACACCACCACCGCCCTTTCTATGCCTTCTGCTATCGCCAAGCTCCAAAGATCAATGCCAACCTCGGTCAAATGAACCCCGTCACTTCTCCAGAAATTCCCCACTCCTGACTCCAAATCCCTATGCCTTACGCAAATGCCCCCGTTCTTTGCCACAAAACGGGACACCGCCCGGTTAACCTTTATGCGAGCCTTATTGACTCTCTCCACCGATCTAGCTAACCGCCAATGCTTTCTCGGGACTATGTCCGACCACACTAACACCAACTTGGGATAAGATACCCACAAACACAACATATCATGTTTGATATCCCGCACCAACTCACGAAAAGGGCGGACTCCTAAGTCATTCCCACCCATGTGCAGCACTAAAACCTCCGGAACCCTATCAAGCCGCGCATATGTCTGGAATTCCGCCAACACCCTGTTCCACGACATACCTCTAAAACCCAGCCAATGCACAACCGCATCCTGTCGCGGAATGCGCAACTGGCGACCATCGGGGCGGACGTCCGCCCTCAAAGCCCCCCAGTGCACGTACGAATAACCCATCAACCACACCAGATAAGTAGGCGAATCTGAAACGGAAAAAACAATTAGGCACCACCAATATAACATTTGTAAAGCGTGAACAACCCCAATCATAACATATGGGGGCGGACATAGGACTTAAACCTTTTTGACTCCCAACGACCAATACGCCTCACCCCTTCATCATCCAACCCCGAGCGCCCCGCTTCCGTTGCTGCGCCAATCCTGAAGGAATGAGATGAATATGAGCCTGCCGCAACACCAACCGCCGTCAAACATTTTTTAAATACAGCTCCAAACTGAAACCTGGACAAAAACGACCCGTCCACATGACGTAACAAAGGCAAATCTGGAGACCCCCCGTTTTGCGTAAAACCCCGCATGCACTCTACAGGGCACATGACCGACCCCGGGAGAGCGAACAAAACTATCAGTTTTCCCTTCCCTACTTGGTCAGTTTTTGATTGACGCAACCATACCTCTAGCCGATCTGCAAATAGGCTCACCTCCCCAGATCTCAGCCCCCCTGCCCGTTTAGTACTTGGCGACACCAACTCACCTATTCTAAATGCTCCAAAAAACGCTAATGAAAAAGCCAATCGAAACAAATCCATTTCATCTGAAGAACGACATACCGATGCTAATGAACCGCCCAACGAGTTAAGCAAAGCAAACGACACCGGCCTTCTACTATCTGCCTCCACCCTACCTCGACGCAACCCCTTCAAAGCCTGCGATACCAGAAATTCCTTCGATACATCCCGAAAGCCCCGCAGCTTAAACCCAAACGCCACCGCAGATATGAACCGGTTCACCTTCGCTACTGAAAACCCCGACTCCCAGGCGTCCCCTAACCAGTACAAAAGTGCCACCAACCTGTCTCTATCCGTATTGACGTCACCCAACTCTCTTACCCACTCCTCCCACTGCCTCCAACAAGCAGCATACGCACTCCACGTCGCGCGCGCCAAAGACCTTTTTAACAGCTGCTCTACGGGACCGATACCAGATCCCAAAGATGCTCCGGACACGCCAACCCGAGACGTTCCGCTCCCGGTGCCAATTGCCGAAACCGGTCCCACTGCGAGCGAGAAAGAGCATCAGCGATACAATTCTGAACACCCGGGACATGCACCGCCACCACCCACGCGTTCAATGACAAACACACCAACACTAAATGTCGCAACAATTGAACTACCGGAGGAGAGGACGCCGTGATGTTATTAATGGCAAGCACCACCCCCATGTTGTCGCAGTAAAAACGGACATTCTTATCCCTGAGCCTGTCCCCCCAAATGGTAGCCGCCACCACGATGGGAAACAGCTCGAGCAGGGCCAGATTCCGCGTGAGTCCACTGGACACCCAGCTAGCCGGCCATTGACCCGCGCACCACGGACCTCCCCCGTAAGCTCCAAAACCGCCCACCCCAGCCGCATCCGTAAAAATATTCAAATCACTCGTATACTGCGCAGGAGCCATCCATAGCGAGCGACCATTGTACTGGCCCAAGAAGTCATCCCAAACCTGAAGATCGGCTCGGTGCTCCTCCTTGAGCCGCACAAAATGATGCGGCGCGCGCACCCCCGCCGTTGCCGCCGCCAACCTCCTACCAAACACCCTCCCCATTGGCATAATCCGGCAGGCGAAATTCAACTTCCCCAGCAGCGACTGAAGCTCCCTCAGCGCCATTTTCTTCATTCTACAAGCCCGTCGAACCTCCAGCCTCAAAGCACCCAACTTATCCGCCGGAAGCCGACACTCCATTGCCACCGAGTCAATTTCGATTCCCAAGAAACAAATCGTCGCTACCGGGCCCTCCGTTTTTTCCGGCGCCAAAGGGATCCCAAAATCCCTCGCCACCTTCTGTAGTGCATGAAGCAAATTACCGCAAACCGGCGAACCCCCCGGGCCAACGCACAAAAAATCATCTAAGTAATGGATCAACGAATCGACCCCGGATACTCCCCTCGTTACCCACTCCACGAAACTACTAAACGCCTCGAAGTATGCACAAGAAAGAGAACACCCCATCGGAAGGCACCGATCCACGTAAAAGGCCCCATTCCAAAAACAACCCAACAGCCGTTGGCTTTCAGGATGGACCGGCAACAACCTGAACGCCGCCTCGATGTCGGTTTTTGCTAGCAGCGCCCCCGGACCCGCAGCCCGCACTAACCCCACCGCCTTATCGAATGAGGTATAAACTACGGAACACAACTCGTGATCAATCCCGTCATTTACCGACGAACCTTTGGGATACGATAAATGTTGAATCAAACGAAACTTTCCGGGCTCGCGTTTAGGGACAATACCCAAAGGGGACACAACTAAATCTTTTACCGGTGACTCAACAAATGGCCCCGACATGCGCCCCAACGAAACTTCTTTTAACAACTTTTCCGACACGACTTCCGCATGCAAGTAAGCCGATTTCAAATTCCTCCGCGTAACCGGAACCTCATAAGGAGGCGGAGGAATAACAAAACCCACACGAAACCCTTCATAAAGCAACTTAGCTGCCGCCCTATCCGGATACTCACTTAGATAAGGGGCCATCCTTTCCACCCTCACCGGCGACACCCCCTTGACCAGCCCCGTGCTGGTTCCCTGACCTCTTTTTTCGCAGACATTTTGCCGCCCCGTGTGATGCACCATTACACTCGGAGCACACGTGCTTGAACTTGCACGTGGCCCCGAACTTGCACTGACCTTCATTGAATTGCCAGCAAAACCCCGCCTTTCCCCCGCCGCTTTGTCCACTCTGACTAGACTGGCCTCCCTGGCCACCGCTCCCGGGAAAGGGCTGCCTAACCGGAGCCGTAACCCTTAACCAGAGAGCAATATCCTTCTGGTCCCACCGAATCGCCGGCCGAACCGCCTTCCGCTGACGGAATTGCTCATCATATCGCAGCCACGCCTGACCCCCATACGCCCTATGAGCCTCCCCAATGGCATCAAAATAACAAAACAACGCCGAACAATTTTCCGGCGCCTTTTCCCCTATCACACTAGCCAATATGGCGAACGCCTGCGACCAATTAACGAACGTCTGCGGGATAAGCCTATACCGCCGCCGTTCCTCCTTGTCCTTTTTACTCTCATCCCGCTTGCTCTTATCCAAATTAAATTTAGCCAGCGGCAAGAGAGAAAAAATTTCAACATATTCGTCTTTCCAGATCCGATCACGCACCTCCTGCTTTAAATGCGCCCCCAACGGACCCTCAAAACAAACATACACCTCCCCCCGAGCACGATCGTCCATACGCACTCGATCGCCGTCCTTCTGTGCCTCGGTCTGTACCGACACCGCGACCGCCTCTCTAACCGCCACCACAGGACGCGCCTGTAACGATCCCACGTCCCTGGGGCCTTCCCAAACTACCGCAGGAGACACTTCCGTTACTACCGGCGCCGCGGCCCTATCCAGGCGCCCCACCAGCTCCCGCAAGCAACCCACTAAGTCTGCCAAACCCGCTCCGTCGCGTCCGCCCGCGCCACTACCGGCCCCCGATGCAATGCTAGCAGCCCCCCCGCCGACACCCGACATAAAAATCGCTGGATAAGACAATGATGGAGTTATACACTCACCGGGCTGCACAGGCGCTGTGTTCCCGTCAGCCGGACCATCCTGACCTCGACGATACACGTCCAGTTCACCTTCCTCCAGTTCTTCTCTCGCCGACGACTGTCCCTCCCAACGACATCTTCGGAACGGGGATGAGGACGCGCTGACCGATGGGCCGGCAACCTGCCGCCCGACCGCCGGGACCCAGACTTCCGACCGGACCTGTTGCCTCGACGTCGCTGCAGATCTAGGCGTCCGTCTAGACGATCTTGACGAAGCCTGCCCCCTGGCCGGAACATCACCATGCGGGGTGGCCGTACCTTGTCCTCCAAATCTTCCATCTGATGGGGGAGGGGTGACAGGGAGCCCAGCCTGCGACTCCCTGCTTACCGCCGGACCCCGTCGCGGCCTGGGATTCCTGCCAGGACGCAGGGCCTGGGAAGGGGCGGTCCTCCCAGCTGCCTGGCCTGCAGCGTCCGGGATCGGGCTCCCTCTGCGACGCCGTGTCCGCGGGACTACCTCCGGACTGAGGCGCTCTGGAGGTCGGGACCGCCGAGAGGGACGGGTCGACCCAGCCTGCATCGCCGTCACCCCTGGCACCGCTCTCTGCCTGCCCAGCGCAGGAGCGGTTGTTGCCGACTCCCCCCCCGCCGCCATAGCCATGCTCGTAAGGGGGCCGGGGGAGGGGAGCCTGTCCTTTTCAACAGACCCCGAACGCCGTGCCCGACGTGGCGAAACGGCGTCCGGGATCCTCGTTATTGCAGCCACGGTCTCCTCTAGCCATCCGGGACCGTGGTGCACAGCAGCGGCACGCAGCCGCTCTAACATGAGGGCTTCTGCCATTTCTAACAGCACGGGCAACGGGGAGCTTACTTGCTTCTATGTTACTCCTCCCGCTGCTTCCGGCTCAATGCCGAGAAACAGCGGGAAGCGCAGTAACGGCCCCCTGTCCCCTTTAACTCCTCCCCGTCCCTCCTTCAGCTCCTTCCAACTCTCCCTCACCTCATTAACCCTTTCCCTACCAGGACGGTCATGTCGGCCTCCCTTCACCCTGCGGCTGCGTCCAGCCTCTTCTAGATTGTCCGCCAACAGCTTGGAAAATCTCACGTTTCTGAAAATGAATCAAGTGTGGATCGGTGAGGATTTTAAAACCCCTTTGCCTGATGCCACTGATTAGATCTGACATTGCTGCTGCTGCCGCTGCCGCCTGCTACTGCCGCCTGCTACTACGGGATTCTGTCCTGTACACTCTTTTTTTAATGTGCCGCTGTTGGTGCTGCTACTACTTCTACCACCAATCCACCCTCAGTGCCGTCTGCTACAAGCAGGCCTGCCCCACCAAAGGGCTTTGTCCTGTGACTGTCCAGTCTCTTTTTTTAATGTGCTGCTACTACTACTACCACCCTTGCTGTCTGTGTTGGCTAGTCTACCTCTACTACCACCAATACACCTCCACTGCCACCCGTCTGCTACAAGCAGGCCTGCCCCACCACAGGGCTTTGTCCTGTGACTGTCGTCCAGTGTCTTTTAATGTGCTGCTGCTACTGCTCACCCTTGTCAATAAAAAGGGTAAATTTTTGGAGGGCTTGTGAAAAGCCATTGCTTGTTGCTTTAATGCTTTTACATCTATGTATGGAAGAACCCCGGCAGGCATCTGCCAAAAAAAAAGGGTCAATTTTTGGAGGGCTTGTGAAAAGCCATTTCTTGTTGCTTTTACATCCATGTATGGAAGAACCCCGGCAGGCATCTGCCAAAGAAAGCGTAAATTTTTGGAGGGCTTGTGAAAAGTCATTGCTTGTTGCTTTTACATCCATCTATGGAAGAACCCCGGCAGGCATCTGCCAAAAAAAAGGGTCAATTTTTGGAGGGCTTGTGAAAAGTCATTGCTTGTTGCTTTTACATCCATGTATGGAAGAACCCCGGCAGGCATCTGCCAAAAAAAGCCTCAATTTTTGGAGGGCTTGTGAAAAGTCATTGCTTGTTGCTTTTACATCCATCTATGGAAGAACCCCGGCAGGCATCTGCCAAAAAAAGGGTCAATTTTTAGAAGGCTTGATAAAAGTCATTGCTTTTTTGCTTTTACATCCATGTATGGAAGAACCCCGGCAGGCATCTGCCAAAAAAAGCGTCAATTTTTGGAGGGCTTGTGAAAAGCCATTGCTTGTTGCTTTTACATCCATGTATGGAAGAACCCCGGCAGGCATCTGCCAAAAAAAAGGTTCAATTTTTGGAGGGCTTGTGAAAAGTCATTGCTTGTTGCTTTTACATCCATCCATGGAAGAACCCCGGCAGGCATCTGCCAAAAAAAGCGTCAATTTTTGGAGGGCTTGTGAAAAGCCATTGCTTGTTGCTTTTACATCCATGTATGGAAGAACCCTGGCAGGCATCTGCCAAAGAAAGCGTAAATTTTTGGAGGGCTTGTGAAAAGTCATTGCTTGTTGCTTTTACATCCATCTATGGAAGAACCCCGGCAGGCATCTGCCAAAAAAAAGGGTCAATTTTTGGAGGGCTTGTGAAAAGTCATTGCTTGTTGCTTTTACATCCATGTATGGAAGAACCCCGGCAGGCATCTGCCAAAAAAAGCGTCAATTTTTGGAGGGCTTGTGAAAAGTCATTGCTTGTTGCTTTTACATCCATCTATGGAAGAACCCCGGCAGGCATCTGCCAAAAAAAGGGTCAATTTTTAGAAGGCTTGATAAAAGTCATTGCTTGTTGCTTTTACATCCATGTATGGAAGAACCCCGGCAGGCATCTGCCAATAAAAAGGGTAAATTTTTGTAGGGCTTGTGAAAAGCCATTGCTTGTTGCTTTTACATCCATCTATGGAAGAACCCCGGCAGGCATCTGACAAAAAAAGCGTCAATTTTTGGAGGGCTTGTGAAAAGTCATTGCTTGTTGCTTTTACATCCATCTATGGAAGAACCCCGGCAGGCATCTGCCAAAAAAAGCGTCAATTTTTGGAGGGCTTGTGAAAAGCCATTGCTTGTTGCTTTTACATCCATCTATGGAAGAACCCCGGCAGGCATCTTCCAAAAAAAGCGTCAATTTTTGGAGGGCTTGTGAAAAGTCATTGCTTGTTGCTTTTACATCCATCTATGGAAGAACCCCGGCAGGCATCTGCCAAAAAAAGCATCAATTTTTGAAGGGCTTGTGAAAAGTCATTGCTTGTTGCTTTTACATCCATCTATGGAAGAACCCCGGCAGGCATCTGCCAAAAAAAGCGTCAATTTTTAGAAGGCTTGATAAAAGTCATTGCTTGTTGCTTTTACATCCATCTATGGAAGAACCCCGGCAGGCATCTGCCAAAAAAAAGGGTCAATTTTTGGAGGGCTTGTGAAAAGTCATTGCTTGTTGCTTTTACATCCATCTATGGAAGAACCCCGGCAGGCATCTGCCAAAAAAAGCGTAAATTTTTGGAGGGCTTGTGAAAAGTCATTGCTTGTTGCTTTTACATCCATCTATGGAAGAACCCCGGCAGGCATCTACCAAAAAAAGCGACAATTTTTGGAGGGCTTGTGAAAAGCCATTGCTTGTTGCTTTTACATCCATGTATGGAAGAACCCCGGCAGGCATCTGCCAATAAAAAGGGTCAATTTTTGGAGGGCTTGTGAAAAGTCATTGCTTGTTGCTTTTACATCCATGTATGGATGAACCCCGGCAGGCATCTGCCAAAAAAAAGGGTCAATTTTTGGAGGGCTTGTGAAAAGCCATTGCTTGTTGCTTTTACATCCATGTATGGAAGAACCCCGGCAGGCATCTGCCAAAAAAAGCGACAATTTTTGGAGGGCTTGTGAAAAGCCATTGCTTGTTGCTTTTACATCCATGTATGGAAGAACCCCGGCAGGCATCTGCCAATAAAAAGGGTCAATTTTTGGAGGGCTTGTCAAAAGCCATTGCTTGTTGCTTTTACATCCATGTATGGAAGAACCCCGGCAGGCATCTGCCAAAAAAAAGGGTCAATTTTTGGAGGGCTTGTGAAAAGCCATTGCTTGTTGCTTTTACACCCATCTATGGAAGAACCCCGGCAGGCATCTGACAAAAAAAGCGTAAATTTTTGGAGGGCTTGTGAAAAGTCATTGCTTGTTGCTTTTACATCCATCTATGGAAGAACCCCGGCAGGCATCTGCCAAAAAAAGCGTCAATTTTTGGAGTGCTTGTGAAAAGCCATTGCTTGTTGCTTTTACATCCATCTATGGAAGAACCCCGGCAGGCATCTGACAAAAAAAAGCGTCAATTTTTGGAGGGCTTGTGAAAAGCCATTGCTTGTTGCTTTTACATCCATGTATGGAAGAACCCCGGCAGGCATCTGCCAAAAAAAAGGGTCAATTTTTGGAGGGCTTGTGAAAAGTCATTGCTTGTTGCTTTTACATCCATCTATGGAAGAACCCCGGCAGGCATCTGCCAAAAAAAAGGGTCAATTTTTGGAGGGCTTGTGAAAAGCCATTGCTTGTTGCTTTTACATCCATGTATGGAAGAACCCCGGCAGGCATCTGCCAAAAAAAGCATCAATTTTTGAAGGGCTTGTGAAAAGTCATTGCTTGTTGCTTTTACATCCATCTATGGAAGAACCCCGGCAGGCATCTGCCAAAAAAAGCATCAATTTAGGAAGGGCTTGTGAAAAGTCATTGCTTGTTGCTTTTACATCCATGTATGGATGAACCCCGGCAGGCATCTGCCAAAAAAAAGGGTCAATTTTTGGAGGGCTTGTGAAAAGCCATTGCTTGTTGCTTTTACATCCATGTATGGAAGAACCCCGGCAGGCATCTGCCAAAAAAAGCGACAATTTTTGGAGGGCTTGTGAAAAGCCATTGCTTGTTGCTTTTACATCCATGTATGGAAGAACCCCGGCAGGCATCTGCCAATAAAAAGGGTCAATTTTTGGAGGGCTTGTCAAAAGCCATTGCTTGTTGCTTTTACATCCATGTATGGAAGAACCCCGGCAGGCATCTGCCAAAAAAAAGGGTCAATTTTTGGAGGGCTTGTGAAAAGCCATTGCTTGTTGCTTTTACACCCATCTATGGAAGAACCCCGGCAGGCATCTGACAAAAAAAGCGTAAATTTTTGGAGGGCTTGTGAAAAGTCATTGCTTGTTGCTTTTACATCCATCTATGGAAGAACCCCGGCAGGCATCTGCCAAAAAAAGCGTCAATTTTTGGAGTGCTTGTGAAAAGCCATTGCTTGTTGCTTTTACATCCATCTATGGAAGAACCCCGGCAGGCATCTGACAAAAAAAAGCGTCAATTTTTGGAGGGCTTGTGAAAAGCCATTGCTTGTTGCTTTTACATCCATGTATGGAAGAACCCCGGCAGGCATCTGCCAAAAAAAAGGGTCAATTTTTGGAGGGCTTGTGAAAAGTCATTGCTTGTTGCTTTTACATCCATCTATGGAAGAACCCCGGCAGGCATCTGCCAAAAAAAAGGGTCAATTTTTGGAGGGCTTGTGAAAAGCCATTGCTTGTTGCTTTTACATCCATGTATGGAAGAACCCCGGCAGGCATCTGCCAAAAAAAGCATCAATTTTTGAAGGGCTTGTGAAAAGTCATTGCTTGTTGCTTTTACATCCATCTATGGAAGAACCCCGGCAGGCATCTGCCAAAAAAAGCATCAATTTAGGAAGGGCTTGTGAAAAGTCATTGCTTGTTGCTTTTACATCCATCTATGGAAGAACCCCGGCAGGCATCTGCCAAAAAAAGCATCAATTTTTGAAGGGCTTGTGAAAAGTCATTGCTTGTTGCTTTTACATCCATCTATGGAAGAACCCCGGCAGGCATCTGCCAAAAAAAAGGGTCAATTTTTGGAGGGCTTGTGAAAAGTCATTGCTTGTTGCTTTTACATCCATCTATGGAAGAACCCCGGCAGGCATCTGCCAAAAAAAGCGTCAATTTTTGGAGGGCTTGTGAAAAGTCATTGCTTGTTGCTTTTACATCCATCTATGGAAGAACCCCGGCAGGCATCTACCAAAAAAAGCGACAATTTTTGGAGGGCTTGTGAAAAGCCATTGCTTGTTGCTTTTACATCCATGTATGGAAGAACCCCGGCAGGCATCTGCCAATAAAAAGGGTCAATTTTTGGAGGGCTTGTGAAAAGTCATTGCTGGTTGCTTTTACATCCATGTATGGAAGAACCCCGGCAGGCATCTGCCAAAAAAAAGGGTCAATTTTTGGAGGGCTTGTGAAAAGTCATTGCTTGTTGCTTTTACATCCATGTATGGAAGAACCCCGGCAGGCATCTGCCAAAAAAAAGGGTCAATTTTTGGAGGGCTTGTGAAAAGCCATTGCTTGTTGCTTTTACATCCATCTATGGAAGAACCCCGGCAGGCATCTGCCAAAAAAAAGTGTAAATTTTTGAAGGGCTTGTGAAAAGCCATTGCTTGTTGCTTTTACATCCATCTATGGAAGAACCCCGGCAGGCATCTGCCAAAAAAAGCGTCAATTTTTGGAGGGCTTGTGAAAAGCCATTGCTTGTTGCTTTTACATCCATGTATGGAAGAACCCCGGCAGGCATCTGCCAAAAAAAAGGGTCAATTTTTGGGGGGCTTGTGAAAAGTCATTGCTTGTTGCTTTTACATCCATGTATGGAAGAACCCCGGCAGGCATCTGCCAAAAAAAAGGGTCAATTTTTGGAGGGCTTGTGAAAAGCCATTGCTTGTTGCTTTTACATCCATGTATGGAAGAACCCCGGCAGGCATCTGCCAAAAAAAAGGGTAAATTTTTGGAGGGCTTGTGAAAAGCCATTGCTTGTTGCTTTTACATCCATGTATGGAAGAACCCCGGCAGGCATCTGCCAATAAAAAGGGTAAATTTTTGGAGGGCTTGTCAAAAGCCATTGCTTGTTGCTTTTACATCCATGTATGGAAGAACCCCGGCAGGCATCTGCCAATAAAAAGGGTCAATTCTTGGAGGGCTTGTGAAAAGCCATTGCTTGTTGCTTTTACATCCATGTATGGAAGAACCCCGGCAGGCATCTGCCAATAAAAAGGGTCAATTTTTGGAGGGCTTGTGAAAAGCCATTGCTTGTTGCTTTTACATCCATGTATGGAAGAACCCCGGCAGGCATCTGCCAAAAAAAAGGGTCAATTTTTGGAGGGCTTGTGAAAAGTCATTGCTTGTTGCTTTTACATCCATGTATGGAAGAACCCCGGCAGGCATCTGCCAAAAAAAGCGTCAATTTTTGGAGGGCTTGTGAAAAGCCATTGCTTGTTGCTTTTACATCCATGTATGGAAGAACCCCGGCAGGCATCTGCCAATAAAAAGGGTAAATTTTTGGAGGGCTTGTCAAAAGCCATTGCTTGTTGCTTTTACATCCATCTATGGAAGAACCCCGGCAGGCATCTGCCAAAAAAAAGGGTCAATTTTTGGAGGGCTTGTGAAAAGCCATTGCTTGTTGCTTTTACATCCATGTATGGAAGAACCCCGGCAGGCATCTGCCAAAAAAAAGGGTCAATTTTTGGAGGGCTTGTGAAAAGTCATTGCTTGTTGCTTTTACATCCATGTATGGAAGAACCCCGGCAGGCATCTGCCAAAAAAAGCGTCAATTTTTGGAGGGCTTGTGAAAAGCCATTGCTTGTTGCTTTTACATCCATGTATGGAAGAACCCCGGCAGGCATCTGCCAATAAAAAGGGTCAATTTTTGGAGGGCTTGTCAAAAGCCATTGCTTGTTGCTTTTACATCCATCTATGGAAGAACCCCGGCAGGCATCTGCCAAAAAAAGCGTAAATTTTTGGAGGGCTTGTGAAAAGCCATTGCTTGTTGCTTTTACATCCATGTATGGAAGAACCCCCGGCAGGCATCTGCCAAAAAAAAGGGTCAATTTTTGGAGGGCTTGTGAAAAGCCATTGCTTGTTGCTTTTACATCCATGTATGGAAGAACCCCGGCAGGCATCTGCCAAAAAAAAGGGTCAATTTTTGGAGGGCTTGTCAAAAGCCATTGCTTGTTGCTTTTACATCCATCTATGGAAGAACCCCGGCAGGCATCTGCCAAAAAAAAGGGTAAATTTTTGAAGGGCTTGTGAAAAGCCATTGCTTGTTGCTTTTACATCCATCTATGGAAGAACCCCGGCAGGCATCTGCCAAAAAAAGGGTCAATTTTTGGAGGGCTTTTGAAAAGCCATTGCTTGTTGCTTTTACATCCATCTATGGAAGAACCCCGGCAGGCATCTGCCAAAAAAAGTGTACGTTTTTGGAGGGCTTGTGAAAAGCCATTGCTTGTTGCTTTTACATCCATGTATGGAAGAACCCCGGCAGGCATCTGCCAAAAAAAAGGGTCAATTTTTGGAGGGCTTGTGAAAAGGCATTGCTTGTTGCTTTTACATCCATCTATGGAAGAACCCCGGCAGGCATCTGCCAAAAAAAAGGGTCCATTTTTTTAGGGCTTGTCAAAAGCCATTGCTTGTTGCTTTTACATCCATCTATGGAAGAACCCCGGCAGGCATCTGCCAAAAAAAGCGTCAATTTTTGGAGGGCTTGTGAAAAGTCATTGCTTGTTGCTTTTACATCCATGTATGGAAGAACCCCGGCAGGCATCTGCCAAAAAAAAGGGTCAATTCTTGGAGGGCTTTTCAAAAGCCATTGCTTGTTGCTTTTACATCGATGTATGGAAGAACCCCGGCAGGCATCTGCCAAAAAAAAGGGTCAATTTTTGGAGGGCTTGTGAAAAGCCATTGCTTGTTGCTTTTACATCCATGTATGGAAGAACCCCGGCAGGCATCTGCCAAAAAAAGCGTCAATTTTTGGAGAGCTTGTGAAAAGTCATTGCTTGTTGCTTTTACATCCATGTATGGAAGAACCCCGGCAGGCATCTGCCAAAAAAAAGGGTCAATTTTTGGAGGGCTTGTGAAAAGCCATTGCTTGTTGCTTTTACATCCATGTATGGAAGAACCCCGGCAGGCATCTGCCAAAAAAAAGGGTCAATTTTTGGAGGGCTTGTGAAAAGCCATTGCTTGTTGCTTTTACATCCATGTATGGAAGAACCCCGGCAGGCATCTGCCAATAAAAAGGGTCAATTTTTGAGGGCTTGTGAAAAGCCTTTGCTTGTTGCTTTTACATCCATCTATGGAAGAACCCCGGCAGGCATCTGCCAATAAAAAGGGTCAACTTTTGGAGGGCTTGTCAAAAGCCATTGCTTGTTGCTTTTACATCCATGTATGGAAGAACCCCGGCAGGCATTTGCCAAAAAAAAGGGTCAATTTTTGGAGGGCTTGTGAAAAGTCATTGCTTGTTGCTTTTACATCCATCTATGGAAGAACCCCGGCAGGCATCTGCCAATAAAAAGGGTCCATTTTTGGAGGGCTTGTGAAAAGTCATTGCTTGTTGCTTTTACATCCATCTATGGAAGAACCCCGGCAGGCATCTGCCAAAAAAAGCGTAAATTTTTGGAGGGCTTGTGAAAAGCCATTGCTTGTTGCTTTTACATCCATGTATGGAAGAACCCCGGCAGGCATCTGCCAAAAAAAAAGGGTACATTTTTGGAGGGCTTGTGAAAAGCCATTGCTTGTTGCTTTTACATCCATCTATGGAAGAACCCCGGCAGTCATCTGCCAAAAAAAGCGTAAATTTTTGGAGGGCTTGTGAAAAGTCATTGCTTGTTGCTTTTACATCCATGTATGGAAGAACCCCGGCAGGCATCTGCCAATAAAAAGGGTCAATTTTTGTAGGGCTTGTGAAAAGCCATTGCTTGTTGCTTTTACATCCATCTATGGAAGAACCCCGGCAGGCATCTGACAAAAAAAGCGTCAATTTTTGGAGGGCTTGTGAAAAGTCATTGCTTGTTGCTTTTACATCCATCTATGGAAGAACCCCGGCAGGCATCTGCCAAAAAAAGCGTCAATTTTTGGAGGGCTTGTGAAAAGTCATTGCTTGTTGCTTTTACATCCATCTATGGAAGAACCCCGGCAGGCATCTGCCAAAAAAAAGGGTCAATTTTTGGAGGGCTTGTGAAAAGTCATTGCTTGTTGCTTTTACATCCATGTATGGAAGAACCCCGGCAGGCATCTGCCAAAAAAAGCGTCAATTTTTGGAGGGCTTGTGAAAAGTCATTGCTTGTTGCTTTTACATCCATGTATGGAAGAACCCCGGCAGGCATCTGCCAATAAAAAGGGTCAATTTTTGGAGGGCTTGTGAAAAGTCATTGCTTGTTGCTTTTACATCCATCTATGGAAGAACCCCGGCAGGCATCTGCCAAAAAAAGCGTCAATTTTTGCAGGGCTTGTAAAAAAAGCCATTGCTTGTTGCTTTTACATCCATGTATGGAAGAACCCCGGCAGGCATCTGCCAAAAAAAAGGGTCAATTTTTGGAGGGCTTGTAAAAAAAGCCATTGCTTGTTGCTTTTACATCCATGTATGGAAGAACCCCGGCAGGCATCTGCCAAAAAAAGCGTCAATTTTTGGAGGGCTTGTGAAAAGCCATTGCTTCTTGCTTTTACATCCATGTATGGAAGAACCCCGGCAGGCATCTGCCAATAAAAAGGGTCAATTTTTGGAGGGCTTGTGAAAAGCCATTGCTTGTTGCTTTTACATCTATGTATGGAAGAACCCCGGCAGGCATCTGCCAAAAAAAGCGTAAATTTTTGGAGGGCTTGTGAAAAGCCATTGCTTGTTGCTTTTACATCCATGTATGGAAGAACCCCGGCAGGCATCTGCCAAAAAAAAGGGTCAATTTTTGGAGGGCTTGTGAAAAGCCTTTGCTTGTTACTTTTACATCCATCTATGGAAGAACCCCGGCAGGCATCTGCCAATAAAAAGGGTCAATTTTTGGAGGGCTTGTCAAAAGCCATTGCTTGTTGCTTTTACATCCATGTATGGAAGAACCCCGGCAGGCATCTGCCAATAAAAAGGGTAAATTTTTGGAGGGCTTGTGAAAAGCCATTGCTTGTTGCTTTTACATCCATGTATGGAAGAACCCCGGCAGGCATCTGCCAAAAAAAAGGGTCAATTTTTGGAGGGCTTGTGAAAAGTCATTGCTTGTTGCTTTTACATCCATGTATGGAAGAACCCCGGCAGGCATGTGCCAAAAAAAGCGTACATTTTTGGAGGGCTTGTGAAAAGCCATTGCTTGTTGCTTTTACATCCATCTATGGAAGAACCCCGGCAGGCATCTGCCAATAAAAAGGGTCAATTTTTGGAGGGCTTGTGAAAAGTCATTGCTTGTTGCTTTTACATCCATGTATGGAAGAACCCCGGCAGGCATCTGCCAATAAAAAGGGTCAATTTTTGGAGGGCTTGTGAAAAGCCATTGCTTGTTGCTTTTACATCCATCTAAGGAAGAACCCCGGCAGGCATCTGCCAAAAAAAGCGTCAATTTTTGGAGGGCTTGTGAAAAGCCATTGCTTGTTGCTTTTACATCCATGTATGGAAGAACCCCGGCAGGCATCTGCCAAAAAAAAGGGTCAATTTTTGGAGGGCTTGTGAAAAGTCATTGCTTGTTGCTTTTACATCCATTTATGGAAGAACCCCGGCAGGCATCTGCCAAAAAAAGCGTCAATTTTTGGAGGGCTTGTGAAAAGTCATTGCTTGTTGCTTTTACATCCATTTATGGAAGAACCCCGGTAGGCATCTGCCAAAAAAAGCGTACATTTTTGGAGGGCTTGTGAAAAGCCATTGCTTGTTGCTTTTACATCCATGTATGGAAGAACCCCGGCAGGCATCTGCCAAAAAAAGGGTCAATTTTTGGAGTGCTTGTGAAAAGCCATTGCTTGTTGCTTTTACATCCATGTATGGAAGAACCCCGGAAGGCATCTGCTAATAAAAAGGGTCAATTTTTGGAAGGCTTGTGAAAAGTCATTGCTTGTTGCTTTTACTTCCATGTATGGAAGAACCCCGGCAGGCATCTGCCAATAAAAAGGGTCAATTTTTGGAGGGCTTGTGAAAAGCCATTGCTTGTTGCTTTTACATCCATGTATGGAAGAACCCCGGCAGGCATCTGCCAAAAAAAAGGGTCAATTTTTGGAGGGCTTGTGAAAAGTCATTGCTTGTTGCTTTTACATCCATGTATGGAAGAACCCCGGCAGGCATCTGCCAAAAAAAAACGTCAATTTTTGGAGGGCTTGTGAAAAGCCATTGCTTGTTGCTTTTACATCCATGTATGGAAGAACCCCGGCAGGCATCTGCCAAAAAAAGCGTCAATTTTTGGAGGGCTTGTGAAAAGCCATTGCTTGTTGCTTTTACATCCATGTATGGAAGAACCCCGGCAGGCATCTGCCAAAAAAAAAGGGTCAATTTTTGGAGGGCTTGTGAAAAGTCATTGCTTGTTGCTTTTACATCCATCTATGGAAGAACCCCGGCAGGCATCTGCCAAAAAAAGCGTCAATTTTTGGAGGGCTTGTGAAAAGCCATTGCTTGTTGCTTTTACATCCATGTATGGAAGAACCCCGGCAGGCATCTGCCAATAAAAAGGGTCAATTTTTGGAGGGCTTGTGAAAAGCCATTGCTTGTTGCTTTTACATCCATGTATGGAAGAACCCCGGCAGGCATCTGCCAAAAAAAAGGGTCAACTTTTGGAGGGCTTGTCAAAAGCCATTGCTTGTTGCTTTTACATCCATGTATGGAAGAACCCCGGCAGGCATCTGCCAAAAAAAAAGGGTCAATTTTTGGAGGGCTTGTGAAAAGTCATTGCTTGTTGCTTTTACATCCATGTATGGAAGAACCCCGGCAGGCATCTGCCAATAAAAAGGGTCAATTTTTGGAGGGCTTGTGAAAAGCCATTGCTTGTTGCTTTTACATCCATGTATGGAAGAACCCCGGCAGGCATCTGCCAAAAAAAAGGGTACATTTTTGGAGGGCTTGTGAAAAGTCATTGCTTGTTGCTTTTACATCCATCTATGGAAGAACCCCGGCAGGCATCTGCCAAAAAAAGCGTAAATTTTTGGAGGGCTTGTGAAAAGCCATTGCTTGTTGCTTTTACATCCATGTATGGAAGAACCCCGGCAGGCATCTGCCAAAAAAAAGGGTCAATTTTTGGAGGGCTTGTGAAAAGCCATTGCTTGTTGCTTTTACATCCATCTATGGAAGAACCCCGGCAGGCATTTGGCAAAAAAAGCGTCAATTTTTGGAGGGCTTGTGAAAAGCCATTGCTTGTTGCTTTTACATCCATGTATGGAAGAACCCCGGCAGGCATCTGCCAATAAAAAGGGTCAATTTTTGGAGGGCTTGTGAAAAGCCATTGCTTGTTGCTTTTACATCCATGTATGGAAGAACCCCGACAGGCATCTGCCAAAAAAAAGGGTACATTTTTGGAGGGCTTGTGAAAAGTCATTGCTTGTTGCTTTTACATCCATCTATGGAAGAACCCCGGCAGGCATCTGCCAAGAAAAGCGTAAATTTTTGCAGGGCTTGTGAAAAGCCATTGCTTGTTGCTTTTACATCCATGTATGGAAGAACCCCGGCAGGAATCTGCCAATAAAAAGGGTCAATTTTTGGAGGGCTTGTGAAAAGCCATTGCTTGTTGCTTTTACATCCATGTATGGAAGAACCCCGGCAGGCATCTGCCAAAAAAAAGGGTCAATTTTTGGAGGGCTTGTGAAAAGCCATTGCTTGTTGCTTTTACATCCATGTATGGAAGAACCCCGGCAGGCATCTGCCAAAAAAAAGGGTCAATTTTTGGAGGGCTTGTGAAAAGCCATTGCTTGTTGCTTTTACATCCATCTATGGAAGAACCCCGGCAGGCATCTGCCAAAAAAAGCGTCAATTTTTGGAGGGCTTGTGAAAAGCCATTGCTTGTTGCTTTTACATCCATGTTTGGAAGAACCCCGGCAGGCATCTGCCAATAAAAAGGGTCAATTTTTGGAGGGCTTGTGAAAAGCCTTTGCTTGTTGCTTTTACATCCATGTATGGAAGAACCCCGGCAGGCATCTGCCAATAAAAAGGGTCAACTTTTGGAGGGCTTGTCAAAAGCCATTGCTTGTTGCTTTTACATCCATGTATGGAAGAACCCCGGCAGGCATCTGCCAAAAAAAAGGGTCAATTTTTGGAGGGCTTGTGAAAAGCCATTGCTTGTTGCTTTTACATCCATCTATGGAAGAACCCCGGCAGGCATCTGCCAAAAAAAGCGTCAATTTTTGGAGGGCTTGTAAAAAGCCATTGCTTGTTGCTTTTACATCCATGTATGGAAGAACCCCGGCAGGCATCTGCCAATAAAAAGGGTCAATTTTTGGAGGGCTTGTGAAAAGCCTTTGCTTGTTGCTTTTACATCCATCTATGGAAGAACCCCGGCAGGCATCTGCCAATAAAAAGGGTCAACTTTTGGAGGGCTTGTCAAAAGCCATTGCTTGTTGCTTTTACCTCCATGTATGGAAGAACCCCGGCAGGCATCTGCCAAAAAAAAGGGTCAATTTTTGGAGGGCTTGTGAAAAGTCATTGCTTGTTGCTTTTCCATCCATCTATGGAAGAACCCCGGCAGGCATCTGCCAAAAAAAAGGGTAAATTTTTGGAGGGCTTGTGAAAAGCCATTGCTTGTTGCTTTTACATCCATGTATGGAAGAACCCCGGCAGGCATCTGCCAAAAAAAAGGGTACATTTTTGGAGGGCTTGTGAAAAGCCATTGCTTGTTGCTTTTACATCCATGTATGGAAGAACCCCGGCAGGCATCTGCCAATAAAAAGGGTCAACTTTTGGAGGGCTTGTCAAAAGCCATTGCTTGTTGCTTTTACATCCATGTATGGAAGAACCCCGGCAGGCATCTGCCAAAAAAAAGGGTCAATTTTTGGAGGGCTTGTGAAAAGCCATTGCTTGTTGCTTTTACATCCATCTATGGAAGAACCCCGGCAGGCATCTGCCAAAAAAAGCGTCAATTTTTGGAGGGCTTGTAAAAAGCCATTGCTTGTTGCTTTTACATCCATGTATGGAAGAACCCCGGCAGGCATCTGCCAATAAAAAGGGTCAATTTTTGGAGGGCTTGTGAAAAGCCTTTGCTTGTTGCTTTTACATCCATCTATGGAAGAACCCCGGCAGGCATCTGCCAATAAAAAGGGTCAACTTTTGGAGGGCTTGTCAAAAGCCATTGCTTGTTGCTTTTACATCCATGTATGGAAGAACCCCGGCAGGCATCTGCCAAAAAAAAGGGTCAATTTTTGGAGGGCCTTTGAAAAGTCATTGCTTGTTGCTTTTACATCCATGTATGGAAGAACCCCGGCAGGCATCTGCCAAAAAAAAGGGTCAATTTTTGGAGGGCTTGTGAAAAGTCATTGCTTGTTGCTTTTACATCCATGTATGGAAGAACCCCGGCAGGCATCTGCCAAAAAAAAGGTCAATTTTTGGAGGGCTTTTGAAAAGCCATTGCTTGTTGCTTTTACATCCATGTATGGAAGAACCCCGGCAGGCATCTGCCAAAAAAAAGGGTACATTTTTGGAGGGCTTGTGAAAAGCCATTGCTTGTTGCTTTTACATCCATGTATGGAAGAACCCCGGCAGGCATCTGCCAAAAAAAGCGTCAATTTTTGGAGGGCTTGTGAAAAGCCATTGCTTGTTGCTTTTACCTCCATGTATGGAAGAACCCCGGCAGGCATCTGCCAAAAAAAAGGGTCAATTTTTGGAGGACTTGTGAAAAGTCATTGCTTGTTGCTTTTCCATCCATCTATGGAAGAACCCCGGCAGGCATCTGCCAAGAAAAGCGTAAATTTTTGGAGGGCTTGTGAAAAGCCATTGCTTGTTGCTTTTACATCCATGTATGGAAGAACCCCGGCAGGCATCTGCCAAAAAAAAGGGTAAATTTTTGGAGGGCTTGTGAAAAGCCATTGCTTGTTGCTTTTACATCCATGTATGGAAGAACCCCGGCAGGCATCTGCCAAAAAAAAGGGTACATTTTTGGAGGGCTTGTGAAAAGCCATTGCTTGTTGCTTTTACATCCATGTATGGAAGAACCCCGGCAGGCATCTGCCAAAAAAAGCGTCAATTTTTGGAGGGCTTGTGAAAAGCCATTGCTTGTTGCTTTTACATCCATGTATGGAAGAACCCCGGCAGGCATCTGCCAAAAAAAAGGGTCAATTTTTGGAGGGCTTGTGAAAAGTCATTGCTTGTTGCTTTTACATCCATCTATGGAAGAACCCCGGCAGGCATCTGCCAAAAAAAGCGTACATTTTTGGAGGGCTTGTGAAAAGCCATTGCTTGTTGCTTTTACATCCATGTATGGAAGAACCCCGGCAGGCATCTGCCAAAAAAAAGGGTCAATTTTTGGAGGGCTTGTGAAAAGCCATTGCTTGTTGCTTTTACATCCATGTATGGAAGAACCCCGGCAGGCATCTGCCAATAAAAAGTGTCAATTTTTGGAGGGCTTGTGAAAAGCCATTGCTTGTTGCTTTTACATCCATGTATGGAAGAACCCCGGCAGGCATCTGCCAATAAAAAGGGTCAATTTTTGGAGGGCTTGTGAAAAGCCTTTGCTTGTTGCTTTTACATCCATCTATGGAAGAACCCCGGCAGGCATCTGCCAATAAAAAGGGTCAACTTTTGGAGGGCTTGTCAAAAGCCATTGCTTGTTGCTTTTACATCCATGTATGGAAGAACCCCGGCAGGCATCTGCCAAAAAAAAGGGTCAATTTTTGGAGGGCTTGTGAAAAGTCATTGCTTGTTGCTTTTCCATCCATCTATGGAAGAACCCCGGCAGGCATCTGCCAAGAAAAGCGTAAATTTTTGGAGGGCTTGTGAAAAGCCATTGCTTGTTGCTTTTACATCCATGTATGGAAGAACCCCGGCAGGCATCTGCCAAAAAAAAGGGTCAATTTTTGGAGGGCTTGTGAAAAGCCATTGCTTGTTGCTTTTACATCCATGTATGGAAGAACCCCGGCAGGCATCTGCCAAAAAAAAGGGTACATTTTTGGAGGGCTTGTAAAAAGCCATTGCTTGTTGCTTTTACATCCATGTATGGAAGAACCCCGGCAGGCATCTGCCAAAAAAAGCGTCAATTTTTGGAGGGCTTGTGAAAAGCCATTGCTTGTTGCTTTTACCTCCATGTATGGAAGAACCCCGGCAGGCATCTGCCAAAAAAAAGGGTCAATTTTTGGAGGGCTTGTGAAAAGTCATTGCTTGTTGCTTTTCCATCCATCTATGGAAGAACCCCGGCAGGCATCTGCCAAGAAAAGCGTAAATTTTTGGAGGGCTTGTGAAAAGCCATTGCTTGTTGCTTTTACATCCATGTATGGAAGAACCCCGGCAGGCATCTGCCAAAAAAAAGGGTACATTTTTGGAGGGCTTGTGAAAAGCCATTGCTTGTTGCTTTTACATCCATGTATGGAAGAACCCCGGCAGGCATCTGCCAAAAAAAGCGTCAATTTTTGGAGGGCTTGTGAAAAGCCATTGCTTGTTGCTTTTACATCCATGTATGGAAGAACCCCGGCAGGCATCTGCCAAAAAAAAGGGTCAATTTTTGGAGGGCTTGTGAAAAGTCATTGCTTGTTGCTTTTACATCCATCTATGGAAGAACCCCGGCAGGCATCTGCCAAAAAAAGCGTACATTTTTGGAGGGCTTGTGAAAAGCCATTGCTTGTTGCTTTTACATCCATGTATGGAAGAACCCCGGCAGGCATCTGCCAAAAAAAGCGTCAATTTTTGGAGGGCTTGTGAAAAGCCATTGCTTGTTGCTTTTACATCCATGTATGGAAGAACCCCGGCAGGCATCTGCCAATAAAAAGTGTCAATTTTTGGAGGGCTTGTGAAAAGCCATTGCTTGTTGCTTTTACATCCATGTATGGAAGAACCCCGGCAGGCATCTGCCAAAAAAAAGGGTCAATTTTTGGAGGGCTTGTGAAAAGTCATTGCTTGTTGCTTTTACATCCATTATGGAAGAACCCCGGGAGGCATCTGCCAAAAAAAGCGTCAATTTTTGGAGGGCTTGTGAAAAGCCATTGCTTGTTGCTTTTACATCCATGTATGGAAGAACCCCGGCAGGCATCTGCCAAAAAAAGCGTCAATTTTTGGAGGGCTTGTGAAAAGCCATTGCTTGTTGCTTTTACATCCATGTATGGAAGAACCCCGGCAGGCATCTGCCAATAAAAAGGGTCAATTTTTGGAGGGCTTGTGAAAAGCCTTTGCTTGTTGCTTTTACATCCATCTATGGAAGAACCCCGGCAGGCATCTGCCAAAAAAAGCGTCAATTTTTGGAGGGCTTGTGAAAAGCCATTGCTTGTTGCTTTTACATCCATGTATGGAAGAACCCCGGCAGGCATCTGCCAATAAAAAGGGTCAATTTTTGGAGGGCTTGTGAAAAGTCATTGCTTGTTGCTTTTACATCCATCTATGGAAGAACCCCGGCAGGCATCTGCCAATAAAAAGGGTAAACTTTTGGAGGGCTTGTGAAAAGCCATTGCTTGTTGCTTTTACATCCATGTATGGAAGAACCCCGGCAGGCATCTGCCAATAAAAAGGGTCAATTTTTGGAGGGCTTGTGAAAAGCCTTTGCTTGTTGCTTTTACATCCATCTATGGAAGAACCCCGGCAGGCATCTGCCAAAAAAAGCGTCAATTTTTGGAGGGCTTGTGAAAAGCCATTGCTTGTTGCTTTTACATCCATGTATGGAAGAACCCCGGCAGGCATCTGCCAATAAAAAGGGTCAATTTTTGGAGGGCTTGTGAAAAGTCATTGCTTGTTGCTTTTACATCCATCTATGGAAGAACCCCGGCAGGCATCTGCCATTAAAAAGGGTCCATTTTTGGAGGGCTTGTGAAAAGTCATTGCTTGTTGCTTTTACATCCATTATGGAAGAACCCCGGGAGGCATCTGCCAAAAAAAGCGTCAATTTTTGGAGGGCTTGTGAAAAGCCATTGCTTGTTGCTTTTACATCCATGTATGGAAGAACCCCGGCAGGCATCTGCCAAAAAAAGCGTCAATTTTTGGAGGGCTTGTGAAAAGCCATTGCTTGTTGCTTTTACATCCATGTATGGAAGAACCCCGGCAGGCATCTGCCAATAAAAAGGGTCAATTTTTGGAGGGCTTGTGAAAAGCCATTGCTTGTTGCTTTTACATCCATCTATGGAAGAACCCCGGCAGGCATCTGCCAATAAAAAGGGTAAACTTTTGGAGGGCTTGTGAAAAGTCATTG
This sequence comes from Rhinoderma darwinii, assembly GCF_050947455.1. Taxonomy (NCBI): domain Eukaryota; kingdom Metazoa; phylum Chordata; class Amphibia; order Anura; family Rhinodermatidae; genus Rhinoderma; species Rhinoderma darwinii. The sequence continues at coordinate 733,060 of NW_027464386.1, forward strand.
CTTGTTGCTTTTACATCCATCTATGGAAGAACCCCGGCAGGCATCTGCCAATAAAAAGGGTCCATTTTTGGAGGGCTTGTGAAAAGTCATTGCTTGTTGCTTTTACATCCATCTATGGAAGAACCCCGGCAGGCATCTGCCAAAAAAAGCGTAAATTTTTGGAGGGCTTGTGAAAAGTCATTGCTTGTTGCTTTTACATCCATGTATGGAAGAACCCCGGCAGGCATCTGCCAAAAAAAAGGGTCAATTTTTGGAGGGCTTGTGAAAAGCCATTGCTTGTTGCTTTTACATCCATGTATGGAAGAACCCCGGCAGGCATCTGCCAAAAAAAAAGGGTACATTTTTGGAGGGCTTGTGAAAAGCCATTGCTTGTTGCTTTTACATCCATGTATGGAAGAACCCCGGCAGGCATCTGCTAATAAAAAGGGTCCATTTTTGGAAGGCTTGTGAAAAGTCATTGCTTGTTGCTTTTACTTCCATGTATGGAAGAACCCCGGCAAGCATCTGCCAAAAAAAGCGTCAATTTTTGGAGGGCTTGTGAAAAGTCATTGCTTGTTGCTTTTACATCCATGTATGGAAGAACCCCGGCAGGCATCTGCCAATAAAAAGGGTCAACTTTTGGAGGGCTTGTGAAAAGTCATTGCTAGTTGCTTTTACATCCATGTATGGAAGAACCCCGGCAGGCATCTGCCAAAAAAAAGGGTCAATTTTTGGAAGGCTTGTGAAAAGTCATTGCTTGTTGCTTTTTCATCCATGTATGGAAGAACCCCGGCAGGCATCTGCCAATAAAAAGGGTCAATTTTTGGAGGGCTTGTGAAAAGTCATTGCTTGTTGCTTTTACATCCATCTATGGAAGAACCCCGGCAGGCATCTGCCAAAAAAAAGGGTCAATTTTTGGAGGGCTTGTGAAAAGTCATTGCTTGTTGCTTTTACATCCATCTATGGAAGAACCCCGGCACGCATCTGCCAAAAAAAGCGTCAATTTTTGGAGGGCTTGTGAAAAGCCATTGCTTGTTGCTTTTACATCCATGTATGGAAGAACCCCGGCAGGCATCTGCCAAAAAAAAGGGTCAATTTTTGGAGGGCTTGTGAAAAGCCATTGCTTGTTGCTTTTACATCCATGTATGGAAGAACCCCGGCAGGCATCTGCCAAAAAAAAGGGTCAATTTTTGGAGGGCTTGTGAAAAGTCATTGCTTGTTGCTTTTACATCCATCTATGGAAGAACCCCGGCAGGCATCTGCCCAAAAAAAGTGTCAATTTTTGGAGGGCTTGTGAAAAGCCTTTGCTTGTTGCTTTTACATCCATCTATGGAAGAACCCCGGCAGACATCTGCCAATAAAAAGGGTCAACTTTTGGAGGGCTTGTCAAAAGCCATTGCTTGTTGCTTTTACATCCATCTATAGAAGAACCCCGGCAGGCATCTGCCAAAAAAAAGGGTTAATTTTTGGAGGGCTTGTGAAAAGCCATTGCTTGTTGCTTTTACATCCATGTATGGTAGAACCCCGGCAGGCATCTGCCAAAAAAAAGGGTCAATTTTTGGAAGGCTTGTGAAAAGTCATTGCTTGTTGCTTTTACATCGATGTATGGAAGAACCCCGGCAGGCATCTGCCAAAAAAAGCGTAAATTTTTGGAGGGCTTGTGAAAAGCCATTGCTTGTTGCTTTTACATCCATGTATGGAAGAACCCCGGCAAGCATCTGCCAAAAAAAAGGGTCAATTTTTGGAGGGCTTGTGAAAAGTCATTGCTTGTTGCTTTTACATCCATGTATGGAAGAACCCCGGCAGGCATCTGCTAATAAAAAGGGTCCATTTTTGGAAGGCTTGTGAAAAGTCATTGCTTGTTGCTTTTACTTCCATGTATGGAAGAACCCCGGCAAGCATCTGCCAAAAAAAGCGTCAATTTTTGGAGGGCTTGTGAAAAGCCATTGCTTGTTGCTTTTACATCCATGTATGGAAGAACCCCGGCAGGAATCTGCCAATAAAAAGGGTCAACTTTTGGAGGGCTTGTGAAAAGTCATTGCTTGTTGCTTTTACATCCATGTATGGAAGAACCCCGGCAGGCATCTGCCAAAAAAAAAGGGTCAATTTTTGGAGGGCTTGTGAAAAGTCATTGCTTGTTGCTTTTACATCCATGTATGGAAGAACCCCGGCAGGCATCTGCCAAAAAAAGCGTCAATTTTTGGAGGGCTTGTGAAAAGCCATTGCTTGTTGCTTTTACATCCATGTATGGAAGAACCCCGGCAGGCATCTGCCAAAAAAAAGGGTCAATTTTTGGAAGGCTTGTGAAAAGTCATTGCTTGTTGCTTTTACATCCATCTATGGAAGAACCCCGGCAGGCATCTGCCAAAAAAAAGGGTCAATTTTTGGAAGGCTTGTGAAAAGTCATTGCTTGTTGCTTTTACATCCATGTATGGAAGAACCCCGGCAGGCATCTGCCAAAAAAAAGGGTCAATTTTTGGAGGGCTTGTGAAAAGCCTTTGCTTGTTGCTTTTACATCCATCTATGGAAGAACCCCGGCAGGCATCTGCCAAAAAAAAGGGTCAATTTTTGGAGGGCTTGTGAAAAGCCATTGTTTGTTGCTTTTACATCCATGTATGGAAGAACCCCGGCAGGCATCTGCCAATAAAAAGGGTCAACTTTTGGAGGGCTTGTCAAAAGCCATTGCTTGTTGCTTTTACATCCATCTATGGAAGAACCCCGGCAGGCATCTGCCAAAAAAAAGGGTCAATTTTTGGAGGGCTTGTGAAAAGTCATTGCTTGTTGCTTTTACATCCATGTATGGAAGAACCCCGGCAGGCATCTGCCAAAAAAAGCGTCAATTTTTGGAGGGCTTGTGAAAAGCCATTGCTTGTTGCTTTTACATCCATGTATGGAAGAACCCCGGCAGGCATCTGCCAAAAAAAGCGTCAATTTTTGGAGGGCTTGTGAAAAGTCATTGCTTGTTGCTTTTACATCCATCTATGGAAGAACCCCGGCAGGCATCTGCCAAAAAAAGCGTCAATTTTTGGAGGGCTTGTGAAAAGCCATTGCTTGTTGCTTTTACATCCATGTATGGAAGAACCCCGGCAGGCATCTGCCAAAAAAAAGGGTCAATTTTTGGAGGGCTTGTGAAAAGTCATTGCTTGTTGCTTTTACATCCATGTATGGAAGAACCCCGGCAGGCATCTGCCAAAAAAAGCGTAAATTTTTGGAGGGCTTGTGAAAAGCCATTGCTTGTTGCTTTTACATCCATGTATGGAAGAACCCCGGCAGGCATCTGCCAAAAAAAAGGGTCAATTTTTGGAGGGCTTGTGAAAAGTCATTGCTTGTTGCTTTTACATCCATCTATGGAAGAACCCCGGCAGGCATCTGCCAAAAAAAGCGTAAATTTTTGGAGGGCTTGTGAAAAGCCATTGCTTGTTGCTTTTACATCCATGTATGGAAGAACCCCAGCAGGCATCTGCCAAAAAAAAGGGTCAATTTTTGGAGGGCTTGTGAAAAGTCATTGCTTGTTGCTTTTACATCCATGTATGGAAGAACCCCGGCAAGCATCTGCCAAAAAAAGCGTCAATTTTTGGAGGGCTTGTGAAAAGCCATTGCTTGTTGCTTTTACATCCATGTATGGAAGAACCCCGGCAGGCATCTGCCAAAAAAAAGGGTCAATTTTTGGAGGGCTTGTGAAAAGCCATTGCTTGTTGCTTTTACATCCATGTATGGAAGAACCCCGGCAGGCATCTGCCAAAAAAAAGGGTACATTTTTGGAGGGCTTGTGAAAAGTCATTGCTTGTTGCTTTTACATCCATCTATGGAAGAACCCCGGCAGGCATCTGCCAAAAAAAGCGTAAATTTTTGGAGGGCTTGTGAAAAGTCATTGCTTGTTGCTTTTACATCCATGTATGGAAGAACCCCGGCAGGCATCTGCCAAAAAAAAGGGTCAATTTTTGGAAGGCTTGTGAAAAGTCATTGCTTATTGCTTTTACATCCATCTATGGAAGAACCCCGGCAGGCATCTGCCAAAAAAAAGGGTCAATTTTTGGAAGGCTTGTGAAAAGTCATTGCTTGTTGCTTTTACATCCATGTATGGAAGAACCCCGGCAGGCATCTGCCAAAAAAAAGGGTCAATTTTTGGAGGGCTTGTGAAAAGCCTTTGCTTGTTGCTTTTACATCCATCTATGGAAGAACCCCGGCAGGCATCTGCCAATAAAAAGGGTCAACTTTTGGAGGGCTTGTCAAAAGCCATTGCTTGTTGCTTTTACATCCATCTATGGAAGAACCCCGGCAGGCATCTGCCAAAAAAAAGGGTCAATTTTTGGAGGGCTTGTGAAAAGTCATTGCTTGTTGCTTTTACATCCATGTATGGAAGAACCCCGGCAGGCATCTGCCAAAAAAAGCGTCAATTTTTGGAGGGCTTGTGAAAAGCCATTGCTTGTTGCTTTTACATCCATGTATGGAAGAACCCCGGCAGGCATCTGCCAAAAAAAGCGTCAATTTTTGGAGGGCTTGTGAAAAGTCATTGCTTGTTGCTTTTACATCCATGTATGGAAGAACCCCGGCAGGCATCTGCCAAAAAAAGCGTAAATTTTTGGAGGGCTTGTGAAAAGCCATTGCTTGTTGCTTTTACATCCATGTATGGAAGAACCCCGGCAGGCATCTGCCAAAAAAAAGGGTCAATTTTTGGAGGGCTTGTGAAAAGTCATTGCTTGTTGCTTTTACATCCATCTATGGAAGAACCCCGGCAGGCATCTGCCAAAAAAAGCGTAAATTTTTGGAGGGCTTGTGAAAAGCCATTGCTTGTTGCTTTTACATCCATGTATGGAAGAACCCCAGCAGGCATCTGCCAAAAAAAAGGGTCAATTTTTGGAGGGCTTGTGAAAAGCCATTGCTTGTTGCTTTTACATCCATGTATGGAAGAACCCCGGCAGGCATCTGCCAAAAAAAAGGGTCAATTTTTGGAGGGCTTGTGAAAAGCCATTGCTTGTTGCTTTTACATCCATGTATGGAAGAACCCCGGCAGGCATCTGCCAAAAAAAAGGGTACATTTTTGGAGGGCTTGTGAAAAGTCATTGCTTGTTGCTTTTACATCCATCTATGGAAGAACCCCGGCAGGCATCTGCCAAAAAAAGCGTAAATTTTTGGAGGGCTTGTGAAAAGTCATTGCTTGTTGCTTTTACATCCATGTATGGAAGAACCCCGGCAGGCATCTGCCAAAAAAAAGGGTCAATTTTTGGAAGGCTTGTGAAAAGTCATTGCTTGTTGCTTTTACATCCATCTATGGAAGAACCCCGGCAGGCATCTGCCAAAAAAAAGGGTCAATTTTTGGAAGGCTTGTGAAAAGTCATTGCTTGTTGCTTTTACATCCATGTATGGAAGAACCCCGGCAGGCATCTGCCAAAAAAAAGGATCAATTTTTGGAGGGCTTGTGAAAAGCCTTTGCTTGTTGCTTTTACATCCATCTATGGAAGAACCCCGGCAGGCATCTGCCAAAAAAAAGGGTCAATTTTTGGAGGGCTTGTGAAAAGCCATTGTTTGTTGCTTTTACATCCATGTATGGAAGAACCCCGGCAGGCATCTGCCAATAAAAAGGGTCAACTTTTGGAGGGCTTGTCAAAAGCCATTGCTTGTTGCTTTTACATCCATCTATGGAAGAACCCCGGCAGGCATCTGCCAAAAAAAAGGGTCAATTTTTGGAGGGCTTGTGAAAAGTCATTGCTTGTTGCTTTTACATCCATGTATGGAAGAACCCCGGCAGGCATCTGCCAAAAAAAGCGTCAATTTTTGGAGGGCTTGTGAAAAGCCATTGCTTGTTGCTTTTACATCCATGTATGGAAGAACCCCGGCAGGCATCTGCCAAAAAAAGCGTCAATTTTTGGAGGGCTTGTGAAAAGTCATTGCTTGTTGCTTTTACATCCATCTATGGAAGAACCCCGGCAGGCATCTGCCAAAAAAAGCGTCAATTTTTGGAGGGCTTGTGAAAAGCCATTGCTTGTTGCTTTTACATCCATGTATGGAAGAACCCCGGCAGGCATCTGCCAAAAAAAAGGGTCAATTTTTGGAGGGCTTGTGAAAAGTCATTGCTTGTTGCTTTTACATCCATGTATGGAAGAACCCCGGCAGGCATCTGCCAAAAAAAGCGTAAATTTTTGGAGGGCTTGTGAAAAGCCATTGCTTGTTGCTTTTACATCCATGTATGGAAGAACCCCGGCAGGCATCTGCCAAAAAAAAGGGTCAATTTTTGGAGGGCTTGTGAAAAGTCATTGCTTGTTGCTTTTACATCCATCTATGGAAGAACCCCGGCAGGCATCTGCCAAAAAAAGCGTAAATTTTTGGAGGGCTTGTGAAAAGCCATTGCTTGTTGCTTTTACATCCATGTATGGAAGAACCCCAGCAGGCATCTGCCAAAAAAAAGGGTCAATTTTTGGAGGGCTTGTGAAAAGTCATTGCTTGTTGCTTTTACTTCCATGTATGGAAGAACCCCGGCAGGCATCTGCCAAAAAAAAGGGTCAATTTTTGGAGGGCTTGTGAAAAGCCATTGCTTGTTGCTTTTACATCCATGTATGGAAGAACCCCGGCAGGCATCTGCCAAAAAAAAGGGTACATTTTTGGAGGGCTTGTGAAAAGTCATTGCTTGTTGCTTTTACATCCATCTATGGAAGAACCCCGGCAGGCATCTGCCAAAAAAAGCGTAAATTTTTGGAGGGCTTGTGAAAAGTCATTGCTTGTTGCTTTTACATCCATGTATGGAAGAACCCCGGCAGGCATCTGCCAAAAAAAAGGGTCAATTTTTGGAGGGCTTGTGAAAAGCCATTGCTTGTTGCTTTTACATCCATGTATGGAAGAACCCCGGCAGGCATCTGCTAATAAAAAGGGTAAATTTTTGGAGGGCTTGTGAAAAGCCATTGCTTGTTGCTTTTACATCCATGTATGGAAGAACCCCGGCAGGCATCTGCCAATAAAAAGGGTCAATTTTTGGAGGGCTTGTGAAAAGCCATTGCTTGTTGCTTTTACATCCATGTATGGAAGAACCCCGGCAGGCATCTGCCAATAAAAAGGGTCAATTTTTGGAGGGCTTGTGAAAAGCCATTGCTTGTTGCTTTTACATCCATGTATGGAAGAACCCCGGCAGGCATCTGCCAAAAAAAAGGGTCAATTTTTGGAGGGCTTGTGAAAAGTCATTGCTTGTTGCTTTTACATCCATTTATGGAAGAACCCCGGCAGGCATCTGCCAAAAAAAGCGTCAATTTTTGGAGGGCTTGTGAAAAGCCATTGCTTGTTGCTTTTACATCCATGTATGGAAGAACCCCGGCAGGCATCTGCCAAAAAAAAGGGTAAATTTTTTGAGGGCTTGTGAAAAGTCATTGCTTGTTGCTTTTACATCCATGTATGGAAGAACCCTGGCAGGCATCTGCCAATAAAAAGGGTCAACTTTTGGAGGGTGTGTCAAAAGCCATTGCTTGTTGCTTTTACATCCATGTATGGAAGAACCCCGGCAGGCATCTGCCAAAAAAAAGGTTCAATTTTTGGAGGGCTTGTGAAAAGTCATTGCTTGTTGCTTTTACATCCATCTATGGAAGAACCCCGGCAGGCATCTGCCAATAAAAAGGGTCAATTTTTGGAGGGCTTGTGAAAAGCCATTGCTTGTTGCTTTTACATCCATGTATGGAAGAACCCCGGCAGGCATCTGCCAAAAAAAAAGGGTAAATTTTTGGAGGGCTTGTGAAAAGTCATTGCTTGTTGCTTTTACATCCATCTATGGAAGAACCCCGGCAGGCATCTGCCAATTAAAAGCGTAAATTTTTGGAGGGCTTGTGAAAAGCAATTGCTTGTTGCTTTTACATCCATGTATGGAAGAACCCCGGCAGGCATCTGCCAAAAAAAAGGGTCAATTTTTGGAGGGCTTGTGAAAAGTCATTGCTTGTTGCTTTTACATCCATTTATGGAAGAACCCCGGCAGGCATCTGCCAAAAAAAAGGTTCAGTTTTTGGGGGGCTTGTGAAAAGTCATTGCTTGTTGCTTTTACATCCATCTATGGAAGAACCCCGGCAGGCATCTGCCAATAAAAAGGGTCAATTTTTGGAGGGCTTGTGAAAAGCCATTGCTTGTTGCTTTTACATCCATGTATGGAAGAACCCCGGCAGGCATCTGCCAAAAAAAAGGGTCAATTTTTGGAGGGCTTGTGAAAAGTCATTGCTTGTTGCTTTTAAATCCATGTATGGAAGAACCCCGGCAGGCATCTGCCAAAAAAAACGTCAATTTTTGGAGGGCTTGTGAAAAGCCATTGCTTGTTGCTTTTACATCCATGTATGGAAGAACCCCGGCAGGCATCTGCCAAAAAAAGCGTCAATTTTTGGAGGGCTTGTGAAAAGCCATTGCTTGTTGCTTTTACATCCATGTATGGAAGAACCCCGGCAGGCATCTGCCAAAAAAAAAGGGTCAATTTTTGGAGGGCTTGTGAAAAGCCATTGCTTGTTGCTTTTACATCCATGTATGGAAGAACCCCGGCAGGCATCTGCCAATAAAAAGGGTCAATTTTTGGAGGGCTTGTGAAAAGCCATTGCTTGTTGCTTTTACATCCATGTAGGGAAGAACCCCGGCAGGCATCTGCCCAAAAAAAGGGTCAACTTTTGGAGGGCTTGTGAAAAGCCATTGCTTGTTGCTTTTACATCCATGTATGGAAGAACCCCGGCAGGCATCTGCCAAAAAAAAAGGGTCAATTTTTGGAGGGCTTGTGAAAAGCCATTGCTTGTTGCTTTTACATCCATCTATGGAAGAACCCCGGCAGGCATCTGCCAAGAAAAGCGTAAATTTTTGCAGGGCTTGTGAAAAGTCATTGCTTGTTGCTTTTACATCCATTATGGAAGAACCCCGGCAGGCATCTGCCAAAAAAAGCGTCAATTTTTGGAGGGCTTGTGAAAAGCCATTGCTTGTTGCTTTTACATCCATGTATGGACGAACCCCGGCAGGCATCTGCCAAAAAAAAGGGTCAATTTTTGGAGGGCTTGTGAAAAGCCATTGCTTGTTGCTTTTACATCCATCTATGGAAGAACCCCGGCAGGCATCTGCCAATAAAAAGGGTCAATTTTTGGAGGGCTTGTGAAAAGCCATTGCTTGTTGCTTTTACATCCATGTATGGAAGAACCCCGGCAGGCATCTGCCAATAAAAAGGGTCAATTTTTGGAGGGCTTGTGAAAAGCCATTGCTTGTTGCTTTTACATCCATGTATGGAAGAACCCCGGCAGGCATCTGCCAAAAAAAAGGGTACATTTTTGGAGGGCTTGTGAAAAGTCATTGCTTGTTGCTTTTACATCCATCTATGGAAGAACCCCGGCAGGCATCTGCCAAAAAAAGCGTAAATTTTTGGAGGGCTTGTGAAAAGCCATTGCTTGTTGCTTTTACATCCATGTATGGAAGAACCCCGGCAGGCATCTGCCAAAAAAAAGGGTCAATTTTTGGAGGGCTTGTGAAAAGCCATTGCTTGTTGCTTTTACATCCATCTATGGAAGAACCCCGGCAGGCATTTGCCAAAAAAAGCGTCAATTTTTGGAGGGCTTGTGAAAAGCCATTGCTTGTTGCTTTTACATCCATGTATGGAAGAACCCCGGCAGGCATCTGCCAATAAAAAGGGTCAATTTTTGGAGGGCTTGTGAAAAGCCATTGCTTGTTGCTTTTACATCCATGTATGGAAGAACCCCGACAGGCATCTGCCAAAAAAAAGGGTCAATTTTTGGAGGGCTTGTGAAAAGCCATTGCTTGTTGCTTTTACATCCATGTATGGAAGAACCCCGGCAGGCATCTGCCAAAAAAAAGGGTACATTTTTGGAGGGCTTGTGAAAAGTCATTGCTTGTTGCTTTTACATCCATCTATGGAAGAACCCCGGCAGGCATCTGCCAAAAAAAGCGTAAATTTTTGGAGGGCTTGTGAAAAGTCATTGCTTGTTGCTTTTACATCCATGTATGGAAGAACCCCGGCAGGCATCTGCCAAAAAAAAAGGGTAAATTTTTGGAGGGCTTGTGAAAAGCCATTGCTTGTTGCTTTTACATCCATGTATGGAAGAACCCCGGCAGGCATCTGCCAAAAAAAAGGGTCAATTTTTGGAGGGCTTGTGAAAAGCCATTGCTTGTTGCTTTTACATCCATGTATGGAAGAACCCCGGCAGGCATCTGCCAAAAAAAAGGGTACATTTTTGGAGGGCTTGTGAAAAGTCATTGCTTGTTGCTTTTACATCCATGTATGGAAGAACCCCGGCAGGCATCTGCCAAAAAAAGCGTAAATTTTTGGAGGGCTTGTGAAAAGTCATTGCTTGTTGCTTTTACATCCATGTATGGAAGAACCCCGGCAGGCATCTGCCAAAAAAAAGGGTCAATTTTTGGAGGGCTTGTGAAAAGCCATTGCTTGTTGCTTTTACATCCATGTATGGAAGAACCCCGGCAGGCATCTGCTAATAAAAAGGGTAAATTTTTGGAGGGCTTGTGAAAAGCCATTGCTTGTTGCTTTTACATCCATGTATGGAAGAACCCCGGCAGGCATCTGCCAATAAAAAGGGTCAATTTTTGGAGGGCTTGTGAAAAGCCATTGCTTGTTGCTTTTACATCCATGTATGGAAGAACCCCGGCAGGCATCTGCCAATAAAAAGGGTCAATTTTTGGAGGGCTTGTGAAAAGCCATTGCTTGTTGCTTTTACATCCATGTATGGAAGAACCCCGGCAGGTATCTGCCAAAAAAAAGGGTCAATTTTTGGAGGGCTTGTGAAAAGTCATTGCTTGTTGCTTTTACATCCATTTATGGAAGAACCCCGGCAGGCATCTGCCAAAAAAAGCGTCAATTTTTGGAGGGCTTGTGAAAAGCCATTGCTTGTTGCTTTTACATCCATGTATGGAAGAACCCCGGCAGGCATCTGCCAAAAAAAAGGGTAAATTTTTTGAGGGCTTGTGAAAAGTCATTGCTTGTTGCTTTTACATCCATGTATGGAAGAACCCTGGCAGGCATCTGCCAATAAAAAGGGTCAACTTTTGGAGGGTGTGTCAAAAGCCATTGCTTGTTGCTTTTACATCCATGTATGGAAGAACCCCGGCAGGCATCTGCCAAAAAAAAGGTTCAATTTTTGGAGGGCTTGTGAAAAGTCATTGCTTGTTGCTTTTACATCCATCTATGGAAGAACCCCGGCAGGCATCTGCCAATAAAAAGGGTCAATTTTTGGAGGGCTTGTGAAAAGCCATTGCTTGTTGCTTTTACATCCATGTATGGAAGAACCCCGGCAGGCATCTGCCAAAAAAAAAGGGTAAATTTTTGGAGGGCTTGTGAAAAGTCATTGCTTGTTGCTTTTACATCCATCTATGGAAGAACCCCGGCAGGCATCTGCCAATTAAAAGCGTAAATTTTTGGAGGGCTTGTGAAAAGCAATTGCTTGTTGCTTTTACATCCATGTATGGAAGAACCCCGGCAGGCATCTGCCAAAAAAAAGGGTCAATTTTTGGAGGGCTTGTGAAAAGTCATTGCTTGTTGCTTTTACATCCATTTATGGAAGAACCCCGGCAGGCATCTGCCAAAAAAAAGGTTCAGTTTTTGGGGGGCTTGTGAAAAGTCATTGCTTGTTGCTTTTACATCCATCTATGGAAGAACCCCGGCAGGCATCTGCCAATAAAAAGGGTCAATTTTTGGAGGGCTTGTGAAAAGCCATTGCTTGTTGCTTTTACATCCATGTATGGAAGAACCCCGGCAGGCATCTGCCAAAAAAAAGGGTCAATTTTTGGAGGGCTTGTGAAAAGTCATTGCTTGTTGCTTTTAAATCCATGTATGGAAGAACCCCGGCAGGCATCTGCCAAAAAAAACGTCAATTTTTGGAGGGCTTGTGAAAAGCCATTGCTTGTTGCTTTTACATCCATGTATGGAAGAACCCCGGCAGGCATCTGCCAAAAAAAGCGTCAATTTTTGGAGGGCTTGTGAAAAGCCATTGCTTGTTGCTTTTACATCCATGTATGGAAGAACCCCGGCAGGCATCTGCCAAAAAAAAAGGGTCAATTTTTGGAGGGCTTGTGAAAAGCCATTGCTTGTTGCTTTTACATCCATGTATGGAAGAACCCCGGCAGGCATCTGCCAATAAAAAGGGTCAATTTTTGGAGGGCTTGTGAAAAGCCATTGCTTGTTGCTTTTACATCCATGTAGGGAAGAACCCCGGCAGGCATCTGCCCAAAAAAAGGGTCAACTTTTGGAGGGCTTGTGAAAAGCCATTGCTTGTTGCTTTACATCCATGTATGGAAGAACCCCGGCAGGCATCTGCCAAAAAAAAAGGGTCAATTTTTGGAGGGCTTGTGAAAAGCCCATTGCTTGTTGCTTTTACATCCATCTATGGAAGAACCCCGGCAGGCATCTGCCAAGAAAAGCGTAAATTTTTGCAGGGCTTGTGAAAAGTCATTGCTTGTTGCTTTTACATCCATTATGGAAGAACCCGGCAGGCATCTGCCAAAAAAAGCGTCAATTTTTGGAGGGCTTGTGAAAAGCCATTGCTTGTTGCTTTTACATCCATGTATGGACGAACCCCGGCAGGCATCTGCCAAAAAAAAGGGTCAATTTTTGGAGGGCTTGTGAAAAGCCATTGCTTGTTGCTTTTACATCCATGTATGGAAGAACCCCGGCAGGCATCTGCCAATAAAAAGGGTCAATTTTTGGAGGGCTTGTGAAAAGCCATTGCTTGTTGCTTTTACATCCATGTATGGAAGAACCCCGGCAGGCATCTGCCAAAAAAAAGGGTACATTTTTGGAGGGCTTGTGAAAAGTCATTGCTTGTTGCTTTTACATCCATCTATGGAAGAACCCCGGCAGGCATCTGCCAAAAAAAGCGTAAATTTTTGGAGGGCTTGTGAAAAGCCATTGCTTGTTGCTTTTACATCCATGTATGGAAGAACCCCGGCAGGCATCTGCCAAAAAAAAAGGGTCAATTTTTGGAGGGCTTGTGAAAAGCCATTGCTTGTTGCTTTTACATCCATCTATGGAAGAACCCCGGCAGGCATTTGCCAAAAAAAGCGTCAATTTTTGGAGGGCTTGTGAAAAGCCATTGCTTGTTGCTTTTACATCCATGTATGGAAGAACCCCGGCAGGCATCTGCCAATAAAAAGGGTCAATTTTTGGAGGGCTTGTGAAAAGCCATTGCTTGTTGCTTTTACATCCATGTATGGAAGAACCCCGACAGGCATCTGCCAAAAAAAAGGGTCAATTTTTGGAGGGCTTGTGAAAAGCCATTGCTTGTTGCTTTTACATCCATGTATGGAAGAACCCCGGCAGGCATCTGCCAAAAAAAAGGGTACATTTTTGGAGGGCTTGTGAAAAGTCATTGCTTGTTGCTTTTACATCCATCTATGGAAGAACCCCGGCAGGCATCTGCCAAAAAAAGCGTAAATTTTTGGAGGGCTTGTGAAAAGTCATTGCTTGTTGCTTTTACATCCATGTATGGAAGAACCCCGGCAGGCATCTGCCAAAAAAAAAGGGTAAATTTTTGGAGGGCTTGTGAAAAGCCATTGCTTGTTGCTTTTACATCCATGTATGGAAGAACCCCGGCAGGCATCTGCCAAAAAAAAGGGTCAATTTTTGGAGGGCTTGTGAAAAGCCATTGCTTGTTGCTTTTACATCCATGTATGGAAGAACCCCGGCAGGCATCTGCCAAAAAAAAGGGTACATTTTTGGAGGGCTTGTGAAAAGTCATTGCTTGTTGCTTTTACATCCATCTATGGAAGAACCCCGGCAGGCATCTGCCAAAAAAAGCGTAAATTTTTGGAGGGCTTGTGAAAAGTCATTGCTTGTTGCTTTTACATCCATGTATGGAAGAACCCCGGCAGGCATCTGCCAAAAAAAAGGGTCAATTTTTGGAAGGCTTGTGAAAAGTCATTGCTTGTTGCTTTTACATCCATCTATGGAAGAACCCCGGCAGGCATCTGCCAAAAAAAAGGGTCAATTTTTGGAAGGCTTGTGAAAAGTCATTGCTTGTTGCTTTTACATCCATGTATGGAAGAACCCCGGCAGGCATCTGCCAAAAAAAAGGATCAATTTTTGGAGGGCTTGTGAAAAGCCTTTGCTTGTTGCTTTTACATCCATCTATGGAAGAACCCCGGCAGGCATCTGCCAAAAAAAAGGGTCAATTTTTGGAGGGCTTGTGAAAAGCCATTGTTTGTTGCTTTTACATCCATGTATGGAAGAACCCCGGCAGGCATCTGCCAATAAAAAGGGTCAACTTTTGGAGGGCTTGTCAAAAGCCATTGCTTGTTGCTTTTACATCCATCTATGGAAGAACCCCGGCAGGCATCTGCCAAAAAAAAGGGTCAATTTTTGGAGGGCTTGTGAAAAGTCATTGCTTGTTGCTTTTACATCCATGTATGGAAGAACCCCGGCAGGCATCTGCCAAAAAAAGTGTCAATTTTTGGAGGGCTTGTGAAAAGCCATTGCTTGTTGCTTTTACATCCATGTATGGAAGAACCCCGGCAGGCATCTGCCAAAAAAAGCGTCAATTTTTGGAGGGCTTGTGAAAAGTCATTGCTTGTTGCTTTTACATCCATCTATGGAAGAACCCCGGCAGGCATCTGCCAAAAAAAGCGTCAATTTTTGGAGGGCTTGTGAAAAGCCATTGCTTGTTGCTTTTACATCCATGTATGGAAGAACCCCGGCAGGCATCTGCCAAAAAAAAGGGTCAATTTTTGGAGGGCTTGTGAAAAGTCATTGCTTGTTGCTTTTACATCCATGTATGGAAGAACCCCGGCAGGCATCTGCCAAAAAAAGCGTAAATTTTTGGAGGGCTTGTGAAAAGCCATTGCTTGTTGCTTTTACATCCATGTATGGAAGAACCCCGGCAGGCATCTGCCAAAAAAAAGGGTCAATTTTTGGAGGGCTTGTGAAAAGTCATTGCTTGTTGCTTTTACATCCATCTATGGAAGAACCCCGGCAGGCATCTGCCAAAAAAAGCGTAAATTTTTGGAGGGCTTGTGAAAAGCCATTGCTTGTTGCTTTTACATCCATGTATGGAAGAACCCCAGCAGGCATCTGCCAAAAAAAAGGGTCAATTTTTGGAGGGCTTGTGAAAAGTCATTGCTTGTTGCTTTTACTTCCATGTATGGAAGAACCCCGGCAGGCATCTGCCAAAAAAAAGGGTCAATTTTTGGAGGGCTTGTGAAAAGCCATTGCTTGTTGCTTTTACATCCATGTATGGAAGAACCCCGGCAGGCATCTGCCAAAAAAAAGGGTACATTTTTGGAGGGCTTGTGAAAAGTCATTGCTTGTTGCTTTTACATCCATCTATGGAAGAACCCCGGCAGGCATCTGCCAAAAAAAGCGTAAATTTTTGGAGGGCTTGTGAAAAGTCATTGCTTGTTGCTTTTACATCCATGTATGGAAGAACCCCGGCAGGCATCTGCCAAAAAAAAGGGTCAATTTTTGGAGGGCTTGTGAAAAGCCATTGCTTGTTGCTTTTACATCCATGTATGGAAGAACCCCGGCAGGCATCTGCTAATAAAAAGGGTAAATTTTTGGAGGGCTTGTGAAAAGCCATTGCTTGTTGCTTTTACATCCATGTATGGAAGAACCCCGGCAGGCATCTGCCAATAAAAAGGGTCAATTTTTGGAGGGCTTGTGAAAAGCCATTGCTTGTTGCTTTTACATCCATGTATGGAAGAACCCCGGCAGGCATCTGCCAATAAAAAGGGTCAATTTTTGGAGGGCTTGTGAAAAGCCATTGCTTGTTGCTTTTACATCCATGTATGGAAGAACCCCGGCAGGCATCTGCCAAAAAAAAGGGTCAATTTTTGGAGGGCTTGTGAAAAGTCATTGCTTGTTGCTTTTACATCCATTTATGGAAGAACCCCGGCAGGCATCTGCCAAAAAAAGCGTCAATTTTTGGAGGGCTTGTGAAAAGCCATTGCTTGTTGCTTTTACATCCATGTATGGAAGAACCCCGGCAGGCATCTGCCAAAAAAAAGGGTAAATTTTTTGAGGGCTTGTGAAAAGTCATTGCTTGTTGCTTTTACATCCATGTATGGAAGAACCCTGGCAGGCATCTGCCAATAAAAAGGGTCAACTTTTGGAGGGTGTGTCAAAAGCCATTGCTTGTTGCTTTTACATCCATGTATGGAAGAACCCCGGCAGGCATCTGCCAAAAAAAAGGTTCAATTTTTGGAGGGCTTGTGAAAAGTCATTGCTTGTTGCTTTTACATCCATCTATGGAAGAACCCCGGCAGGCATCTGCCAATAAAAAGGGTCAATTTTTGGAGGGCTTGTGAAAAGCCATTGCTTGTTGCTTTTACATCCATGTATGGAAGAACCCCGGCAGGCATCTGCCAAAAAAAAAGGGTAAATTTTTGGAGGGCTTGTGAAAAGTCATTGCTTGTTGCTTTTACATCCATCTATGGAAGAACCCCGGCAGGCATCTGCCAATTAAAAGCGTAAATTTTTGGAGGGCTTGTGAAAAGCAATTGCTTGTTGCTTTTACATCCATGTATGGAAGAACCCCGGCAGGCATCTGCCAAAAAAAAGGGTCAATTTTTGGAGGGCTTGTGAAAAGTCATTGCTTGTTGCTTTTACATCCATTTATGGAAGAACCCCGGCAGGCATATGCCAAAAAAAAGGGTCAATTTTTGGAGGGCTTGTGAAAAGTCATTGCTTGTTGCTTTTAAATCCATGTATGGAAGAACCCCGGCAGGCATCTGCCAAAAAAAACGTCAATTTTTGGAGGGCTTGTGAAAAGCCATTGCTTGTTGCTTTTACATCCATGTATGGAAGAACCCCGGCAGGCATCTGCCAAAAAAAGCGTCAATTTTTGGAGGGCTTGTGAAAAGCCATTGCTTGTTGCTTTTACATCCATGTATGGAAGAACCCCGGCAGGCATCTGCCAAAAAAAAAGGGTCAATTTTTGGAGGGCTTGTGAAAAGCCATTGCTTGTTGCTTTTACATCCATGTATGGAAGAACCCCGGCAGGCATCTGCCAATAAAAAGGGTCAATTTTTGGAGGGCTTGTGAAAAGCCATTGCTTGTTGCTTTTACATCCATGTAGGGAAGAACCCCGGCAGGCATCTGCCCAAAAAAAGGGTCAACTTTTGGAGGGCTTGTGAAAAGCCATTGCTTGTTGCTTTTACATCCATGTATGGAAGAACCCCGGCAGGCATCTGCCAAAAAAAAAGGGTCAATTTTTGGAGGGCTTGTGAAAAGCCATTGCTTGTTGCTTTTACATCCATCTATGGAAGAACCCCGGCAGGCATCTGCCAAGAAAAGCGTAAATTTTTGCAGGGCTTGTGAAAAGTCATTGCTTGTTGCTTTTACATCCATTATGGAAGAACCCCGGCAGGCATCTGCCAAAAAAAGCGTCAATTTTTGGAGGGCTTGTGAAAAGCCATTGCTTGTTGCTTTTACATCCATGTATGGACGAACCCCGGCAGGCATCTGCCAAAAAAAAGGGTCAATTTTTGGAGGGCTTGTGAAAAGCCATTGCTTGTTGCTTTTACATCCATCTATGGAAGAACCCCGGCAGGCATCTGCCAATAAAAAGGGTCAATTTTTGGAGGGCTTGTGAAAAGCCATTGCTTGTTGCTTTTACATCCATGTATGGAAGAACCCCGGCAGGCATCTGCCAATAAAAAGGGTCAATTTTTGGAGGGCTTGTGAAAAGCCATTGCTTGTTGCTTTTACATCCATGTATGGAAGAACCCCGGCAGGCATCTGCCAAAAAAAAGGGTACATTTTTGGAGGGCTTGTGAAAAGTCATTGCTTGTTGCTTTTACATCCATCTATGGAAGAACCCCGGCAGGCATCTGCCAAGAAAAGCGTAAATTTTTGGAGGGCTTGTGAAAAGCCATTGCTTGTTGCTTTTACATCCATGTATGGAAGAACCCCGGCAGGCATCTGCCAAAAAAAAGGGTCAATTTTTGGAGGGCTTGTGAAAAGCCATTGCTTGTTGCTTTTACATCCATCTATGGAAGAACCCCGGCAGGCATTTGCCAAAAAAAGCGTCAATTTTTGGAGGGCTTGTGAAAAGCCATTGCTTGTTGCTTTTACATCCATGTATGGAAGAACCCCGGCAGGCATCTGCCAATAAAAAGGGTCAATTTTTGGAGGGCTTGTGAAAAGCCATTGCTTGTTGCTTTTACATCCATGTATGGAAGAACCCCGACAGGCATCTGCCAAAAAAAAGGGTACATTTTTGGAGGGCTTGTGAAAAGTCATTGCTTGTTGCTTTTACATCCATCTATGGAAGAACCCCGGCAGGCATCTGCCAAGAAAAGCGTAAATTTTTGCAGGGCTTGTGAAAAGTCATTGCTTGTTGCTTTTACATCCATTATGGAAGAACCCCGGCAGGCATCTGCCAAAAAAAGCGTCAATTTTTGGAGGGCTTGTGAAAAGCCATTGCTTGTTGCTTTTACATCCATGTATGGACGAACCCCGGCAGGCAACTGCCAATAAAAAGGGTCAATTTTTGGAGGGCTTGTGAAAAGCCATTGCTTGTTGCTTTTACATCCATGTATGGAAGAACCCCGGCAGGCATCTGCCAAAAAAAAGGGTCAATTTTTGGAGGGCTTGTGAAAAGCCATTGCTTGTTGCTTTTACATCCATCTATGGAAGAACCCCGGCAGGCATCTGCCAAAAAAAGCGTCAATTTTTGGAGGGCTTGTGAAAAGCCATTGCTTGTTGCTTTTACATCCATGTTTGGAAGAACCCCGGCAGGCATCTGCCAATAAAAAGGGTCAATTTTTGGAGGGCTTGTGAAAAGCCTTTGCTTGTTGCTTTTACATCCATGTATGGAAGAACCCCGGCAGGCATCTGCCAATAAAAAGGGTCAACTTTTGGAGGGCTTGTCAAAAGCCATTGCTTGTTGCTTTTACATCCATGTATGGAAGAACCCCGGCAGGCATCTGCCAAAAAAAAGGGTCAATTTTTGGAGGGCTTGTGAAAAGCCATTGCTTGTTGCTTTTACATCCATCTATGGAAGAACCCCGGCAGGCATCTGCCAAAAAAAGCGTCAATTTTTGGAGGGCTTGTAAAAAGCCATTGCTTGTTGCTTTTACATCCATGTATGGAAGAACCCCGGCAGGCATCTGCCAATAAAAAGGGTCAATTTTTGGATGGCTTGTGAAAAGCCTTTGCTTGTTGCTTTTACATCCATCTATGGAAGAACCCCGGCAGGCATCTGCCAATAAAAAGGGTCAACTTTTGGAGGGCTTGTCAAAAGCCATTGCTTGTTGCTTTTACCTCCATGTATGGAAGAACCCCGGCAGGCATCTGCCAAAAAAAAGGGTCAATTTTTGGAGGGCTTGTGAAAAGTCATTGCTTGTTGCTTTTCCATCCATCTATGGAAGAACCCCGGCAGGCATCTGCCAAGAAAAGCGTAAATTTTTGGAGGGCTTGTGAAAAGCCACTGCTTGTTGCTTTTACATCCATGTATGGAAGAACCCCGGCAGGCATCTGCCAAAAAAAAGGGTAAATTTTTGGAGGGCTTGTGAAAAGCCATTGCTTGTTGCTTTTACATCCATGTATGGAAGAACCCCGGCAGGCATCTGCCAAAAAAAAGGGTACATTTTTGGAGGGCTTGTGAAAAGCCATTGCTTGTTGCTTTTACATCCATGTATGGAAGAACCCCGGCAGGCATCTGCCAAAAAAAAGGGTCAATTTTTGGAGGGCTTGTGAAAAGCCATTGCTTGTTGCTTTTACATCCATGTATGGAAGAACCCCGGCAGGCATCTGCCAATAAAAAGGGTCAACTTTTGGAGGGCTTGTCAAAAGCCATTGCTTGTTGCTTTTACATCCATGTATGGAAGAACCCCGGCAGGCATCTGCCAAAAAAAAGGGTCAATTTTTGGAGGGCTTGTGAAAAGCCATTGCTTGTTGCTTTTACATCCATCTATGGAAGAACCCCGGCAGGCATCTGCCAAAAAAAGCGTCAATTTTTGGAGGGCTTGTAAAAAGCCATTGCTTGTTGCTTTTACATCCATGTATGGAAGAACCCCGGCAGGCATCTGCCAATAAAAAGGGTCAATTTTTGGAGGGCTTGTGAAAAGCCTTTGCTTGTTGCTTTTACATCCATCTATGGAAGAACCCCGGCAGGCATCTGCCAAAAAAAAGGGTCAATTTTTGGAGGGCTTGTGAAAAGTCATTGCTTGTTGCTTTTACATCCATGTATGGAAGAACCCCGGCAGGCATCTGCCAAAAAAAGCGTCAATTTTTGGAGGGCTTGTAAAAAGCCATTGCTTGTTGCTTTTACATCCATGTATGGAAGAACCCCGGCAGGCATCTGCCAATAAAAAGGGTCAACTTTTGGAGGGCTTGTCAAAAGCCATTGCTTGTTGCTTTTACATCCATGTATGGAAGAACCCCGGCAGGCATCTGCCAAAAAAAAGGGTCAATTTTTGGAGGGCCTTTGAAAAGTCATTGCTTGTTGCTTTTACATCCATGTATGGAAGAACCCCGGCAGGCATCTGCCAAAAAAAAGGGTCAATTTTTGGAGGGCTTGTGAAAAGTCATTGCTTGTTGCTTTTACATCCATCTATGGAAGAACCCTGGCAGGCATCTGCCAAGAAAAGCGTAAATTTTTGGAGGGCTTGTGAAAAGCCATTGCTTGTTGCTTTTACATCCATGTATGGAAGAACCCCGGCAGGCATCTGCCAAAAAAAAGGGTCAATTTTTGGAGGGCTTTTGAAAAGCCATTGCTTGTTGCTTTTACATCCATGTATGGAAGAACTCCGGCAGGCATCTGCCAAAAAAAAGGGTACATTTTTGGAGGGCTTGTGAAAAGCCATTGCTTGTTGCTTTTACATCCATGTATGGAAGAACCCCGGCAGGCATCTGCCAAAAAAAGCGTCAATTTTTGGAGGGCTTGTGAAAAGCCATTGCTTGTTGCTTTTACCTCCATGTATGGAAGAACCCCGGCAGGCATCTGCCAAAAAAAAGGGTAAATTTTTGGAGGGCTTGTGAAAAGTCATTGCTTGTTGCTTTTCCATCCATCTATGGAAGAACCCCGGCAGGCATCTGCCAAGAAAAGCGTAAATTTTTGGAGGGCTTGTGAAAAGCCATTGCTTGTTGCTTTTACATCCATGTATGGAAGAACCCCGGCAGGCATCTGCCAAAAAAAAGGGTAAATTTTTGGAGGGCTTGTGAAAAGCCATTGCTTGTTGCTTTTACATCCATGTATGGAAGAACCCCGGCAGGCATCTGCCAAAAAAAAGGGTACATTTTTGGAGGGCTTGTGAAAAGCCATTGCTTGTTGCTTTTACATCTATGTATGGAAGAACCCCGGCAGGCATCTGCCAAAAAAAGCGTCAATTTTTGGAGGACTTGTGAAAAGCCATTGCTTGTTGCTTTTACATCCATGTATGGAAGAACCCCGGCAGGCATCTGCCAAAAAAAAGGGTCAATTTTTGGAGGGCTTGTGAAAAGTCATTGCTTGTTGCTTTTACATCCATCTATGGAAGAACCCCGGCAGGCATCTGCCAAAAAAAGCGTACATTTTTGGAGGGCTTGTGAAAAGCCATTGCTTGTTGCTTTTACATCCATGTATGGAAGAACCCCGGCAGGCATCTGCCAAAAAAAAGGGTCAATTTTTGGAGGGCTTGTGAAAAGCCATTGCTTGTTGCTTTTACATCCATGTATGGAAGAACCCCGGCAGGCATCTGCCAATAAAAAGTGTCAATTTTTGGAGGGCTTGTGAAAAGCCATTGCTTGTTGCTTTTACATCCATGTATGGAAGAACCCCGGAAGGCATCTGCCAATAAAAAGGGTCAACTTTTGGAGGGCTTGTCAAAAGCCATTGCTTGTTGCTTTTACATCCATGTATGGAAGAACCCCGGCAGGCATCTGCCAAAAAAAAGGGTCAATTTTTGGAGGGCTTGTGAAAAGTCATTGCTTGTTGCTTTTCCATCCATCTATGGAAGAACCCCGGCAGGCATCTGCCAAGAAAAGCGTAAATTTTTGGAGGGCTTGTGAAAAGCCATTGCTTGTTGCTTTTACATCCATGTATGGAAGAACCCCGGCAGGCATCTGCCAAAAAAAAGGGTCAATTTTTGGAGGGCTTGTGAAAAGCCATTGCTTGTTGCTTTTACATCCATGTATGGAAGAACCCCGGCAGGCATCTGCCAAAAAAAAGGGTACATTTTTGGAGGGCTTGTGAAAAGCCATTGCTTGTTGCTTTTACATCCATGTATGGAAGAACCCCGGCAGGCATCTGTCAAAAAAAGCGTCAATTTTTGGAGGGCTTGTGAAAAGCCATTGCTTGTTGCTTTTACCTCCATGTCTGGAAGAACCCCGGCAGGCATCTGCCAAAAAAAAGGGTCAATTTTTGGAGGGCTTGTGAAAAGCCATTGCTTGTTGCTTTTACATCCATGTATGGAAGAACCCCGGCAGGCATCTGCCAAAAAAAAGGGTACATTTTTGGAGGGCTTGTGAAAAGCCATTGCTTGTTGCTTTTACATCCATGTATGGAAGAACCCCGGCAGGCATCTGCCAAAAAAAGCGTCAATTTTTGGAGGGCTTGTGAAAAGCCATTGCTTGTTGCTTTTACATCCATGTATGGAAGAACCCCGGCAGGCATCTGCCCAAAAAAAGGGTCAATTTTTGGAGGGCTTGTGAAAAGTCATTGCTTGTTGCTTTTACATCCATCTATGGAAGAACCCCGGCAGGCATCTGCCAAAAAAAGCGTACATTTTTGGAGGGCTTGTGAAAAGCCATTGCTTGTTGCTTTTACATCCATGTATGGAAGAACCCCGGCAGGCATCTGCCAAAAAAAGCGTCAATTTTTGGAGGGCTTGTGAAAAGCCATTGCTTGTTGCTTTTACATCCATGTATGGAAGAACCCCGGCAGGCATCTGCCAATAAAAAGTGTCAATTTTTGGAGGGCTTGTGAAAAGCCATTGCTTGTTGCTTTTACATCCATGTATGGAAGAACCCCGGCAGGCATCTGCCAAAAAAAAGGGTCAATTTTTGGAGGGCTTGTGAAAAGTCATTGCTTGTTGCTTTTACATCCATTATGGAAGAACCCCGGGAGGCATCTGCCAAAAAAAGCGTCAATTTTTGGAGGGCTTGTGAAAAGCCATTGCTTGTTGCTTTTACATCCATGTATGGAAGAACCCAGGCAGGCATCTGCCAATAAAAAGGGTCAATTTTTGGAGGGCTTGTGAAAAGCCTTTGCTTGTTGCTTTTACATCCATCTATGGAAGAACCCCGGCAGGCATCTGCCAAAAAAAGCGTCAATTTTTGGAGGGCTTGTGAAAAGCCATTGCTTGTTGCTTTTACATCCATGTATGGAAGAACCCCGGCAGGCATCTGCCAATAAAAAGGGTCAATTTTTGGAGGGCTTGTGAAAAGTCATTGCTTGTTGCTTTTACATCCATCTATGGAAGAACCCCGGCAGGCATCTGCCAATAAAAAGGGTAAACTTTTGGAGGGCTTGTGAAAAGCCATTGCTTGTTGCTTTTACATCCATGTATGGAAGAACCCCGGCAGGCATCTGCCAATAAAAAGGGTCAATTTTTGGAGGGCTTGTGAAAAGCCTTTGCTTGTTGCTTTTACATCCATCTATGGAAGAACCCCGGCAGGCATCTGCCAAAAAAAGCGTCAATTTTTGGAGGGCTTGTGAAAAGCCATTGCTTGTTGCTTTTACATCCATGTATGGAAGAACCCCGGCAGGCATCTGCCAATAAAAAGGGTCAATTTTTGGAGGGCTTGTGAAAAGTCATTGCTTGTTGCTTTTACATCCATCTATGGAAGAAACCCGGCAGGCATCTGCCAATAAAAAGGGTCCATTTTTGGAGGGCTTGTGAAAAGTCATTGCTTGTTGCTTTTACATCCATTATGGAAGAACCCCGGGAGGCATCTGCCAAAAAAAGCGTCAATTTTTGGAGGGCTTGTGAAAAGCCATTGCTTGTTGCTTTTACATCCATGTATGGAAGAACCCCGGCAGGCATCTGCCAAAAAAAGCGTCAATTTTTGGAGGGCTTGTGAAAAGCCATTGCTTGTTGCTTTTACATCCATGTATGGAAGAACCCCGGCAGGCATCTGCCAATAAAAAGGGTCAATTTTTGGAGGGCTTGTGAAAAGCCTTTGCTTGTTGCTTTTACATCCATCTATGGAAGAACCCCGGCAGGCATCTGCCAATAAAAAGGGTCAACTTTTGGAGGGCTTGTGAAAAGTCATTGCTTGTTGCTTTTACATCCATCTATGGAAGAACCCCGGCAGGCATCTGCCAATAAAAAGGGTCCATTTTTGGAGGGCTTGTGAAAAGTTATTGCTTGTTGCTTTTACATCCATCTATGGAAGAACCCCGGCAGGCATCTGCCAAAAAAAGCGTACATTTTTGGAGGGCTTGTGAAAAGTCATTGCTTGTTGCTTTTACATCCATGTATGGAAGAACCCCGGCAGGCATCTGCCAAAAAAAAGGGTCAATTTTTGGAGGGCTTGTGAAAAGTTATTTCTTGTTGCTTTTACATCCATGTATGGCAGAACCCCGGCAGGCATCTGCCAAAAAAAAGGGTCAATTTTTGGAGGGCTTGTGAAAAGCCATTGCTTGTTGCTTTTACATCCATGTATGGAAGAACCCCGGCAGGCATCTGCCAAAAAAAAAGGGTACATTTTTGGAGGGCTTGTGAAAAGCCATTGCTTGTTGCTTTTACATCCATGTATGGAAGAACCCCGGCAGGCATCTGCTAATAAAAAGGGTCCATTTTTGGAAGGCTTGTGAAAAGTCATTGCTTGTTGCTTTTACTTCCATGTATGGAAGAACCCCGGCAAGCATCTGCCAAAAAAAGCGTCAATTTTTGGAGGGCTTGTCAAAAGCCATTGCTTGTTGCTTTTACATCCATGTATGGAAGAACCCCGGCAGGCATCTGCCAATAAAAAGGGTCAACTTTTGGAGGGCTTGTGAAAAGTCATTGCTAGTTGCTTTTACATCCATGTATGGAAGAACCCCGGCAGGCATCTGCCAAAAAAAAGGGTCAATTTTTGGAAGGCTTGTGAAAAGTCATTGCTTGTTGCTTTTACATCCATGTATGGAAGAACCCCGGCAGGCATCTGCCAATAAAAAGGGTCAATTTTTGGAGGGCTTGTGAAAAGTCATTGCTTGTTGCTTTTACATCCATCTATGGAAGAACCCCGGCAGGCATCTGCCAAAAAAAAGGGTCAATTTTTGGAGGGCTTGTGAAAAGTCATTGCTTGTTGCTTTTACATCCATCTATGGAAGAACCCCGGCACGCATCTGCCAAAAAAAGCGTCAATTTTTGGAGGGCTTGTGAAAAGCCATTGCTTGTTGCTTTTACATCCATGTATGGAAGAACCCCGGCAGGCATCTGCCAAAAAAAAGGGTCAATTTTTGGAGGGCTTGTGAAAAGTCATTGCTTGTTGCTTTTACATCCATGTATGGAAGAACCCCGGC
Source organism: Rhinoderma darwinii (assembly GCF_050947455.1). Lineage (NCBI taxonomy): Eukaryota > Metazoa > Chordata > Amphibia > Anura > Rhinodermatidae > Rhinoderma > Rhinoderma darwinii. Next base: position 758,418 of record NW_027464386.1, read on the forward strand.
AGGCATCTGCCAAAAAAAGCGTAAATTTTTGGAGGGCTTGTGAAAAGCCATTGCTTGTTGCTTTTACATCCATGTATGGAAGAACCCCGGCAGGCATCTGCCAAAAAAAAGGGTCAATTTTTGGAGGGCTTGTGAAAAGCCTTTGCTTGTTGCTTTTACATCCATCTATGGAAGAACCCCGGCAGGCATCTGCCAATAAAAAGGGTCAACTTTTGGAGGGCTTGTCAAAAGCCATTGCTTGTTGCTTTTACATCCATCTATGGAAGAACCCCGGCAGGCATCTGCCAAAAAAAAGCGTACATTTTTGGAGGGCTTGTGAAAAGCCATTGCTTGTTGCTTTTACATCCATCTATGGAAGAACCCCGGCAGGCATCTGCCAAAAAAAAGGGTCAATTTTTGGAAGGCTTGTGAAAAGCCATTGCTTGTTGCTTTTACATCCATCTATGGAAGAACCCCGGCAGGCATCTGCCAATAAAAAGTGTCAATTTTTGGAGGGCTTGTGAAAAGCCATTGCTTGTTGCTTTTACATCCATGTATGGAAGAACCCCGGCAAGCATCTGCCAAAAAAAAGGGTCAATTTTTGGAGGGCTTGTGAAAAGTCATTGCTTGTTGCTTTTACATCCATGTATGGAAGAACCCCGGCAGGCATCTGCTAATAAAAAGGGTCCATTTTTGGAAGGCTTGTGAAAAGTCATTGCTTGTTGCTTTTACTTCCATGTATGGAAGAACCCCGGCAAGCATCTGCCAAAAAAAGCGTCAATTTTTGGAGGGCTTGTGAAAAGCCATTGCTTGTTGCTTTTACATCCATGTATGGAAGAACCCCGGCAGGAATCTGCCAATAAAAAGGGTCAACTTTTGGAGGGCTTGTGAAAAGTCATTGCTTGTTGCTTTTACATCCATGTATGGAAGAACCCCGGCAGGCATCTGCCAAAAAAAAGGGTCAATTTTTGGAGGGCTTGTGAAAAGTCATTGCTTGTTGCTTTTACATCCATGTATGGAAGAACCCCGGCAGGCATCTGCCAAAAAAAGCGTCAATTTTTGGAGGGCTTGTGAAAAGCCATTGCTTGTTGCTTTTACATCAATGTATGGAAGAACCCCGGCAGGCATCTGCCAAAAAAAAGGGTCAATTTTTGGAAGGCTTGTGAAAAGTCATTGCTTGTTGCTTTTACATCCATCTATGGAAGAACCCCGGCAGGCATCTGCCAAAAAAAAGGGTCAATTTTTGGAAGGCTTGTGAAAAGTCATTGCTTGTTGCTTTTACATCCATGTATGGAAGAACCCCGGCAGGCATCTGCCAAAAAAAAGGGTCAATTTTTGGAGGGCTTGTGAAAAGCCTTTGCTTGTTGCTTTTACATCCATCTATGGAAGAACCCCGGCAGGCATCTGCCAATAAAAAGGGTCAACTTTTGGAGGGCTTGTCAAAAGCCATTGCTTGTTGCTTTTACATCCATGTATGGAAGAACCCCGGCAGGCATCTGCCAAAAAAAAGGGTCAATTTTTGGAGGGCTTGTGAAAAGTCATTGCTTGTTGCTTTTACATCCATGTATGGAAGAACCCCGGCAGGCATCTGCCAAAAAAAGCGTCAATTTTTGGAGGGCTTGTGAAAAGCCATTGCTTGTTGCTTTTACATCCATGTATGGAAGAACCCCGGCAGGCATCTGCCAAAAAAAGCGTCAATTTTTGGAGGGCTTGTGAAAAGTCATTGCTTGTTGCTTTTACATCCATCTATGGAAGAACCCCGGCAGGCATCTGCCAAAAAAAGCGTCAATTTTTGGAGGGCTTGTGAAAAGCCATTGCTTGTTGCTTTTACATCCATGTATGGAAGAACCCCGGCAGGCATCTGACAAAAAAAAGGGTAAATTTTTGGAGGGCTTGTGAAAAGTCATTGCTTGTTGCTTTTACATCCATGTATGGAAGAACCCCGGCAGGCATCTGCCAAAAAAAGCGTCAATTTTTGGAGGGCTTGTGAAAAGCCATTGCTTGTTGCTTTTACATCCATGTATGGAAGAACCCCGGCAGGCATCTGCCAAAAAAAAGGGTCAATTTTTGGAGGGCTTGTGAAAAGTCATTGCTTGTTGCTTTTACATCCATGTATGGAAGAACCCCGGCAGGCATCTGCCAAAAAAAGCGTAAATTTTTGGAGGGCTTGTGAAAAGCCATTGCTTGTTGCTTTTACATCCATGTATGGAAGAACCCCGGCAGGCATCTGCCAAAAAAAAGGGTCAATTTTTGGAGGGCTTGTGAAAAGTCATTGCTTGTTGCTTTTACATCCATCTATGGAAGAACCCCGGCAGGCATCTGCCAAAAAAAGCGTAAATTTTTGGAGGGCTTGTGAAAAGTCATTGCTTGTTGCTTTTACATCCATGTATGGAAGAACCCCAGCAGGCATCTGCCAAAAAAAAGGGTCAATTTTTGGAGGGCTTGTGAAAAGTCATTGCTTGTTGCTTTTACTTCCATGTATGGAAGAACCCCGGCAAGCATCTGCCAAAAAAAGCGTCAATTTTTGGAGGGCTTGTGAAAAGCCATTGCTTGTTGCTTTTACATCCATGTATGGAAGAACCCCGGCAGGCATCTGCCAAAAAAAAGGGTCAATTTTTGGAGGGCTTGTGAAAAGCCATTGCTTGTTGCTTTTACATCCATGTATGGAAGAACCCCGGCAGGCATCTGCCAAAAAAAGCGTCAATTTTTGGAGGGCTTGTGAAAAGCCATTGCTTGTTGCTTTTACATCCATCTATGGAAGAACCCCGGCAGGCATCTGCCAATAAAAAGGGTCAATTTTTGGAGGGCTTGTGAAAAGCCATTGCTTGTTGCTTTTACATCCATGTATGGAAGAACCCCGGCAGGCATCTGCCAAAAAAAAGGGTAAATTTTTGGAGGGCTTGTGAAAAGCCATTGCTTGTTGCTTTTACATCCATGTATGGAAGAACCCCGGCAGGCATCTGCCAAAAAAAGCGTCAATTTTTGGAGGGCTTGTGAAAAGCCATTGCTTGTTGCTTTTACATCCATGTATGGAAGAACCCCGGCAGGCATCTGCCAAAAAAAAGGGTCAATTTTTGGAGGGCTTGTGAAAAGCCATTGCTTGTTGCTTTTACATCCATGTATGGAAGAACCCCGGCAGGCATCTGCCAAAAAAAAAGGGTACATTTTTGGAGGGCTTGTGAAAAGCCATTGCTTGTTGCTTTTACATCCATCTATGGAAGAACCCGGGCAGGCATCTGCCAAAAAAAGCGTACATTTTTGGAGGGCTTGTGAAAAGCCATTGCTTGTTGCTTTTACATCCATGTATGGAAGAACCCCGGCAGGCATCTGCCAAAAAAAAGGGTCAATTTTTGGAGGACTTGTGAAAAGTCATTGCTTGTTGCTTTTACATCCATGTATGGAAGAACCCCGGCAGGCATCTGCCAAAAAAAGCGTCAATTTTTGGAGGGCTTGTGAAAAGCCATTGCTTGTTGCTTTTACATCCATGTATGGAAGAACCCCGGCAGGCATCTGCCAAAAAAAAGGGTCAATTTTTGGAGGGCTTGTGAAAAGTCATTGCTTGTTGCTATTACATCCATGTATGGAAGAACCCCGGCAGGCATCTGCCAAAAAAAGCGTCAATTTTTGGAGGGCTTGTGAAAAGCCATTGCTTGTTGCTTTTACATCCATGTATGGAAGAACCCCGGCAGGCATCTGCCAAAAAAAGCGTCAATTTTTGGAGGGCTTGTGAAAAGCCATTGCTTGTTGCTTTTACATCCATGTATGGAAGAACCCCGGCAGGCATCTGCCAAAAAAAGCGTCAATTTTTGGAGGGCTTGTGAAAAGCCATTGCTTGTTGCTTTTACATCCATGTATGGAAGAACCCCGGCAGGCATCTGCCAAAAAAAAGGGTCAATTTTTGGAGGGCTTGTGAAAAGCCATTGCTTGTTGCTTTTACATCCATCTATGGAAGAACCCCGGCAGGCATCTGCCAAAAAAAAGGGTCAATTTTTGGAGGGCTTGTGAAAAGCCTTTGCTTGTTGCTTTTACATCCATCTATGGAAGAACCCCGGCAGGCATCTGCCAATAAAAAGGGTCAACTTTTGGAGGGCTTGTCAAAAGCCATTGCTTGTTGCTTTTACATCCATGTATGGAAGAACCCCGGCAGGCATCTGCCAAAAAAAAGGGTCAATTTTTGGAGGGCTTGTGAAAAGCCATTGCTTGTTGCTTTTACATCCATGTATGGAAGAACCCCGGCAGGCATCTGCTAATAAAAAGGGTCCATTTTTGGAAGGCTTGTGAAAAGTCATTGCTTGTTGCTTTTACATCCATGTATGGAAGAACCCCGGCAGGCATCTGCCAAAAAAAAGGGTCAATTTTTGGAGGGCTTGTGAAAAGTCATTGCTTGTTGCTTTTACATCCATCTATGGAAGAACCCCGGCAGGCATCTGCCAATAAAAAGGGTCAACTTTTGGAGGGCTTGTCAAAAGCCATTGCTTGTTGCTTTTACATCCATGTATGGAAGAACCCCGGCAGGCATCTGCCAAAAAAAAGGGTCAATTTTTGGAGGGCTTGTGAAAAGCCATTGCTTGTTGCTTTTACATCCATGTATGGAAGAACCCCGGCAGGCATCTGCCAAAAAAAAGGGTCAATTTTTGGAAGGCTTGTGAAAAGTCATTGCTTGTTGCTTTTACATCCATCTATGGAAGAACCCCGGCAGGCATCTGCCAAAAAAAAGGGTCAATTTTTGGAGGGCTTGTGAAAAGTCATTGCTTGTTGCTTTTACATCCATGTATGGAAGAACCCCGGCAGGCATATGCCAAAAAAAGCGTCAATTTTTGGAGGGCTTGTGAAAAGCCATTGCTTGTTGCTTTTACATCCATGTATGGAAGAACCCCGGCAGGCATCTGCCAAAAAAAAGGGTCAATTTTTGGAGGGCTTGTGAAAAGTCATTGCTTGTTGCTATTACATCCATGTATGGAAGAACCCCGGCAGGCATCTGCCAAAAAAAGCGTCAATTTTTGGAGGGCTTGTGAAAAGTCATTGCTTGTTGCTTTTACATCCATCTATGGAAGAACCCCGGCAGGCATCTGCCAAAAAAAGCGTCAATTTTTGGAGGGCTTGTGAAAAGCCATTGCTTGTTGCTTTTACATCCATGTATGGAAGAACCCCGGCAGGCATCTGCCAAAAAAAAGGGTCAATTTTTGGAGGGCTTGTGAAAAGTCATTGCTTGTTGCTTTTACATCCATCTATGGAAGAACCCCGGCAGGCATCTGCCAAAAAAAGCGTAAATTTTTGGAGGGCTTGTGAAAAGCCATTGCTTGTTGCTTTTACATCCATGTATGGAAGAACCCCAGCAGGCATCTGCCAAAAAAAAGGGTCAATTTTTGGAGGGCTTGTGAAAAGTCATTGCTTGTTGCTTTTACTTCCATGTATGGAAGAACCCCGGCAAGCATCTGCCAAAAAAAGCGTCAATTTTTGGAGGGCTTGTGAAAAGCCATTGCTTGTTGCTTTTACATCCATGTATGGAAGAACCCCGGCAGGCATCTGCCAAAAAAAAGGGTCAATTTTTGGAGGGCTTGTGAAAAGCCATTGCTTGTTGCTTTTACATCCATGTATGGAAGAACCCCGGCAGGCATCTGCCAAAAAAAAAGGGTACATTTTTGGAGGGCTTGTGAAAAGCCATTGCTTGTTGCTTTTACATCCATCTATGGAAGAACCCCGGCAGGCATCTGCCAATAAAAAGGGTCAATTTTTGGAGGGCTTGTGAAAAGCCATTGCTTGTTGCTTTTACATCCATGTATGGAAGAACCCCGGCAGGCATCTGCCAAAAAAAGGGTAAATTTTTGGAGGGCTTGTGAAAAGCCATTGCTTGTTGCTTTTACATCCATGTATGGAAGAACCCCGGCAGGCATCTGCTAATAAAAAGGGTCCATTTTTGGAAGGCTTGTGAAAAGTCATTGCTTGTTGCTTTTACTTCCATGTATGGAAGAACCCCGGCAGTCATCTGCCAAAAAAAGCGTAAATTTTTGGAGGGCTTGTGAAAAGCCATTGCTTGTTGCTTTTACATCCATGTATGGAAGAACCCCGGCAGGCATCTGCCAAAAAAAAGGGTAAATTTTTGGAGGGCTTGTGAAAAGCCATTGCTTGTTGCTTTTACATCCATGTATGGAAGAACCCCGGCAGGCATCTGCCAAAAAAAGCGTCAATTTTTGGAGGGCTTGTGAAAAGCCATTGCTTGTTGCTTTTACATCCATGTATGGAAGAACCCCGGCAGGCATCTGCCAAAAAAAAGGGTCAATTTTTGGAGGGCTTGTGAAAAGCCATTGCTTGTTGCTTTTACATCCATGTATGGAAGAACCCCGGCAGGCATCTGCCAAAAAAAAAGGGTACATTTTTGGAGGGCTTGTGAAAAGCCATTGCTTGTTGCTTTTACATCCATCTATGGAAGAACCCCGGCAGGCATCTGCCAAAAAAAGCGTACATTTTTGGAGGGCTTGTGAAAAGCCATTGCTTGTTGCTTTTACATCCATGTATGGAAGAACCCCGGCAGGCATCTGCCAAAAAAAAGGGTCAATTTTTGGAGGGCTTGTGAAAAGTCATTGCTTGTTGCTTTTACATCCATGTATGGAAGAACCCCGGCAGGCATCTGCCAAAAAAAGCGTCAATTTTTGGAGGGCTTGTGAAAAGCCATTGCTTGTTGCTTTTACATCCATCTATGGAAGAACCCCGGCAGGCATCTGCAAAAAAAATCGTAAATTTTTGGAGGGCTTGTGAAAAGCCATTGCTTGTTGCTTTTACATCCATGTATGGAAGAACCCCGGCAGGCATCTGCCAAAAAAAAGGGTCAATTTTTGGAGGGCTTGTGAAAAGTCATTGCTTGTTGCTATTACATCCATGTATGGAAGAACCCCGGCAGGCATCTGCCAAAAAAAGCGTCAATTTTTGGAGGGCTTGTGAAAAGCCATTGCTTGTTGCTTTTACATCCATGTATGGAAGAACCCCGGCAGGCATCTGCCAAAAAAAGCGTCAATTTTTGGAGGGCTTGTGAAAAGCCATTGCTTGTTGCTTTTACATCCATGTATGGAAGAACCCCGGCAGGCATCTGCCAAAAAAAGCGTCAATTTTTGGAGGGCTTGTGAAAAGCCATTGCTTGTTGCTTTTACATCCATGTATGGAAGAACCCCGGCAGGCATCTGCCAAAAAAAAGGGTCAATTTTTGGAGGGCTTGTGAAAAGTCATTGCTTGTTGCTTTTACATCCATCTATGGAAGAACCCCGGCAGGCATCTGCCAAAAAAAGCGTAAATTTTTGGAGGGCTTGTGAAAAGCCATTGCTTGTTGCTTTTACATCCATGTATGGAAGAACCCCAGCAGGCATCTGCCAAAAAAAAGGGTCAATTTTTGGAGGGCTTGTGAAAAGTCATTGCTTGTTGCTTTTACTTCCATGTATGGAAGAACCCCGGCAGGCATCTGCCAAAAAAAGCGTCAATTTTTGGAGGGCTTGTGAAAAGTCATTGCTTGTTGCTTTTACATCCATGTATGGAAGAACCCCGGCAGGCATCTGCCAAAAAAAAGGGTCAATTTTTGGAGGGCTTGTGAAAAGTCATTGCTTGTTGCTTTTACATCCATGTATGGAAGAACCCCGGCAGGCATCTGCCAAAAAAAGCGTCAATTTTTGGAGGGCTTGTGAAAAGCCATTGCTTGTTGCTTTTACATCCATCTATGGAAGAACCCCGGCAGGCATCTGCAAAAAAAATCGTAAATTTTTGGAGGGCTTGTGAAAAGCCATTGCTTGTTGCTTTTACATCCATGTATGGAAGAACCCCGGCAGGCATCTGCCAAAAAAAAGGGTCAATTTTTGGAGGGCTTGTGAAAAGTCATTGCTTGTTGCTATTACATCCATGTATGGAAGAACCCCGGCAGGCATCTGCCAAAAAAAGCGTCAATTTTTGGAGGGCTTGTGAAAAGCCATTGCTTGTTGCTTTTACATCCATGTATGGAAGAACCCCGGCAGGCATCTGCCAAAAAAAGCGTCAATTTTTGGAGGGCTTGTGAAAAGCCATTGCTTGTTGCTTTTACATCCATGTATGGAAGAACCCCGGCAGGCATCTGCCAAAAAAAGCGTCAATTTTTGGAGGGCTTGTGAAAAGCCATTGCTTGTTGCTTTTACATCCATGTATGGAAGAACCCCGGCAGGCATCTGCCAAAAAAAAGGGTCAATTTTTGGAGGGCTTGTGAAAAGTCATTGCTTGTTGCTTTTACATCCATCTATGGAAGAACCCCGGCAGGCATCTGCCAAAAAAAGCGTAAATTTTTGGAGGGCTTGTGAAAAGCCATTGCTTGTTGCTTTTACATCCATGTATGGAAGAACCCCGGCAGGCATCTGCCAAAAAAAAGGGTCAATTTTTGGAGGGCTTGTGAAAAGTCATTGCTTGTTGCTTTTACTTCCATGTATGGAAGAACCCCGGCAGGCATCTGCCAAAAAAAGCGTCAATTTTTGGAGGGCTTGTGAAAAGTCATTGCTTGTTGCTTTTACATCCATGTATGGAAGAACCCCGGCAGGCATCTGCCAAAAAAAAGGGTCAATTTTTGGAGGGCTTGTGAAAAGCCATTGCTTGTTGCTTTTACATCCATGTATGGAAGAACCCCGGCAGGCATCTGCCAAAAAAAAAGGGTACATTTTTGGAGGGCTTGTGAAAAGCCATTGCTTGTTGCTTTTACATCCATCTATGGAAGAACCCCGGCAGGCATCTGCCAAAAAAAGCGTAAATTTTTGGAGGGCTTGTGAAAAGCCATTGCTTGTTGCTTTTACATCCATGTATGGAAGAACCCCGGCAGGCATCTGCTAATAAAAAGGGTCCATTTTTGGAAGGCTTGTGAAAAGTCATTGCTTGTTGCTTTTACTTCCATGTATGGAAGAACCCCGGCAAGCATCTGCCAAAAAAAGCGTCAATTTTTGGAGGGCTTGTGAAAAGTCATTGCTTGTTGCTTTTACTTCCATGTATGGAAGAACCCCGGCAAGCATCTGCCAAAAAAAGCGTCAATTTTTGGAGGGCTTGTGAAAAGTCATTGCTTGTTGCTTTTACATCCATGTATGGAAGAACCCCGGCAGGCATCTGCCAATAAAAAGGGTCAACTTTTGGAGGGCTTGTGAAAAGCCATTGCTTGTTGCTTTTACATCCATCTATGGAAGAACCCCGGCAGGCATCTGCCAAAAAAAAGGGTAAATTTTTGGAAGGCTTGTGAAAAGTCATTGCTTGTTGCTTTTACATCCATCTATGGAAGAACCCCGGCAGGCATCTGCCAAAAAAAGCGTAAATTTTTGGAGGGCTTGTGAAAAGCCATTGCTTGTTGCTTTTACATCCATGTATGGAAGAACCCCGGCAGGCATCTGCCAAAAAAAGCGTAAATTTTTGGAGGGCTTGTGAAAAGCCATTGCTTGTTGCTTTTACATCCATGTATGGAAGAACCCCAGCAGGCATCTGCCAAAAAAAAGGGTCAATTTTTGGAGGGCTTGTGAAAAGTCATTGCTTGTTGCTTTTACATCCATGTATGGAAGAACCCCGGCAGGCATCTGCCAAAAAAAGCGTCAATTTTTGGAGGGCTTGTGAAAAGCCATTGCTTGTTGCTTTTACATCCATGTATGGAAGAACCCCGGCAGGCATCTGCCAAAAAAAGCGTCAATTTTTGGAGGGCTTGTGAAAAGCCATTGCTTGTTGCTTTTACATCCATGTATGGAAGAACCCCGGCAGGCATCTGCCAAAAAAAGCGTCAATTTTTGGAGGGCTTGTGAAAAGCCATTGCTTGTTGCTTTTACATCCATGTATGGAAGAACCCCGGCAGGCATCTGCCAAAAAAAAGGGTCAATTTTTGGAGGGCTTGTGAAAAGTCATTGCTTGTTGCTTTTACATCCATCTATGGAAGAACCCCGGCAGGCATCTGCCAAAAAAAGCGTAAATTTTTGGAGGGCTTGTGAAAAGCCATTGCTTGTTGCTTTTACATCCATGTATGGAAGAACCCCAGCAGGCATCTGCCAAAAAAAAGGGTCAATTTTTGGAGGGCTTGTGAAAAGTCATTGCTTGTTGCTTTTACTTCCATGTATGGAAGAACCCCGGCAGGCATCTGCCAAAAAAAGCGTCAATTTTTGGAGGGCTTGTGAAAAGTCATTGCTTGTTGCTTTTACATCCATGTATGGAAGAACCCCGGCAGGCATCTGCCAAAAAAAAGGGTCAATTTTTGGAGGGCTTGTGAAAAGCCATTGCTTGTTGCTTTTACATCCATGTATGGAAGAACCCCGGCAGGCATCTGCCAAAAAAAAAGGGTACATTTTTGGAGGGCTTGTGAAAAGCCATTGCTTGTTGCTTTTACATCCATCTATGGAAGAACCCCGGCAGGCATCTGCCAAAAAAAGCGTAAATTTTTGGAGGGCTTGTGAAAAGCCATTGCTTGTTGCTTTTAAATCCATGTATGGAAGAACCCCGGCAGGCATCTGCTAATAAAAAGGGTCCATTTTTGGAAGGCTTGTGAAAAGTCATTGCTTGTTGCTTTTACTTCCATGTATGGAAGAACCCCGGCAAGCATCTGCCAAAAAAAGCGTCAATTTTTGGAGGGCTTGTGAAAAGTCATTGCTTGTTGCTTTTACTTCCATGTATGGAAGAACCCCGGCAAGCATCTGCCAAAAAAAGCGTCAATTTTTGGAGGGCTTGTGAAAAGTCATTGCTTGTTGCTTTTACATCCATGTATGGAAGAACCCCGGCAGGCATCTGCCAATAAAAAGGGTCAACTTTTGGAGGGCTTGTGAAAAGCCATTGCTTGTTGCTTTTACATCCATCTATGGAAGAACCCCGGCAGGCATCTGCCAAAAAAAAGGGTCAATTTTTGGAAGGCTTGTGAAAAGTCATTGCTTGTTGCTTTTACATCCATCTATGGAAGAACCCCGGCAGGCATCTGCCAAAAAAAAGCGTAAATTTTTGGAGGGCTTGTGAAAAGCCATTGCTTGTTGCTTTTACATCCATGTATGGAAGAACCCCAGCAGGCATCTGCCAAAAAAAAGGGTCAATTTTTGGAGGGCTTGTGAAAAGTCATTGCTTGTTGCTTTTACATCCATGTATGGAAGAACCCCGGCAGGCATCTGCCAAAAAAAGCGTCAATTTTTGGAGGGCTTGTGAAAAGCCATTGCTTGTTGCTTTTACATCCATGTATGGAAGAACCCCGGCAGGCATCTGCCAAAAAAAAGGGTCAACTTTTGGAGGGCTTGTGAAAAGCCATTGCTTGTTGCTTTTACATCCATCTATGGAAGAACCCCGGCAGGCATCTGCCAAAAAAAAGGGTCAATTTTTGGAAGGCTTGTGAAAAGTCATTGCTTGTTGCTTTTACATCCATCTATGGAAGAACCCCGGCAGGCATCTGCCAAAAAAAAGCGTAAATTTTTGGAGGGCTTGTGAAAAGCCATTGCTTGTTGCTTTTACATCCATGTATGGAAGAACCCCAGCAGGCATCTGCCAAAAAAAAGGGTCAATTTTTGGAGGGCTTGTGAAAAGTCATTGCTTGTTGCTTTTACATCCATGTATGGAAGAACCCCGGCAGGCATCTGCCAAAAAAAGCGTCAATTTTTGGAGGGCTTGTGAAAAGCCATTGCTTGTTGCTTTTACATCCATGTATGGAAGAACCCCGGCAGGCATCTGCCAAAAAAAAGGGTCAATTTTTGGAGGGCTTGTGAAAAGCCATTGCTTGTTGCTTTTACATCCATGTATGGAAGAACCCCAGTAGGCATCTGCCAAAAAAAAGGGTCAATTTTTGGAGGGCTTGTGAAAAGTCATTGCTTGTTGCTTTTACTTCCATGTATGGAAGAACCCCGGCAAGCATCTGCCAAAAAAAGCGTCAATTTTTGGAGGGCTTGTGAAAAGCCATTGCTTGTTGCTTTTACATCCATGTATGGAAGAACCCCGGCAGGCATCTGCCAAAAAAAAGGGTCAATTTTTGGAGGGCTTGTGAAAAGCCATTGCTTGTTGCTTTTACATCCATGTATGGAAGAACCCCGGCAGGCATCTGCCAAAAAAAGCGTCAATTTTTGGAGGGCTTGTGAAAAGCCATTGCTTGTTGCTTTTACATCCATCTATGGAAGAACCCCGGCAGGCATCTGCAAAAAAAATCGTAAATTTTTGGAGGGCTTGTGAAAAGCCATTGCTTGTTGCTTTTACATCCATCTATGGAAGAACCCCGGCAGGCATCTGCCAAAAAAAAAGGGTACATTTTTGGAGGGCTTGTGAAAAGCCATTGCTTGTTGCTTTTACATCCATCTATGGAAGAACCCCGGCAGGCATCTGCCAATAAAAAGGGTCAATTTTTGGAGGGCTTGTGAAAAGCCATTGCTTGTTGCTTTTACATCCATGTATGGAAGAACCCCGGCAGGCATCTGTCAAAAAAAAGGGTAAATTTTTGGAGGGCTTGTGAAAAGCCATTGCTTGTTGCTTTTACATCCATGTATGGAAGAACCCCGGCAGGCATCTGCTAATAAAAAGGGTCCATTTTTGGAAGGCTTGTGAAAAGTCATTGCTTGTTGCTTTTACTTCCATGTATGGAAGAACCCCGGCAGGCATCTGCCAAAAAAAGCGTCAATTTTTGGAGGGCTTGTGAAAAGTCATTGCTTGTTGCTTTTACATCCATGTATGGAAGAACCCCGGCAGGCATCTGCCAAAAAAAGCGTAAATTTTTGGAGGGCTTGTGAAAAGCCATTGCTTGTTGCTTTTACATCCATGTATGGAAGAACCCCGGCAGGCATCTGCCAAAAAAAAGGGTCAATTTTTGGAGGGCTTGTGAAAAGCCATTGCTTGTTGCTTTTACATCCATCTATGGAAGAACCCCGGCAGGCATCTGCCAAAAAAAGCGTACATTTTTGGAGGGCTTGTGAAAAGCCATTGCTTGTTGCTTTTACATCCATGTATGGAAGAACCCCGGCAGGCATTTGCCAAAAAAAAGGGTAAATTTTTGGAGGGCTTGTGAAAAGCCATTGCTTGTTGCTTTTACATCCATGTATGGAAGAACCCCGGCAGGCATCTGCTAATAAAAAGGGTCCATTTTTGGAAGGCTTGTGAAAAGTCATTGCTTTTTGCTTTTACATCCATGTATGGAAGAACCCCGGCAGGCATCTGCCAAAAAAAAGGGTCAATTTTTGGAGGGCTTGTGAAAAGTCATTGCTTGTTGCTTTTACATCCATCTATGGAAGAACCCCGGCAGGCATCTGCCAAAAAAAGCGTCAATTTTTGCAGGGCTTGTAAAAAAAGCCATTGCTTGTTGCTTTTACATCCATGTATGGAAGAACCCCGGCAGGCATCTGCCAAGAAAAGCGTACATTTTTGGAGGGCTTGTGAAAAGCCATTGCTTGTTGCTTTTACATCCATCTATGGAAGAACCCCGGCAGGCATCTGCCAAAAAAAGCGTCAATTTTTGCAGGGCTTGTAAAAAAAGCCATTGCTTGTTGCTTTTACATCCATGTATGGAAGAACCCCGGCAGGCATCTGCCAAAAAAGAGGGTCAATTTTTGGAGGGCTTGTGAAAAGCCATTGCTTGTTGCTTTTACATCCATCTTTGGAAGAACCCCGGCAGGCATCTGCCAATAAAAAGGGTCCATTTTTGGAGGGCTTGTGAAAAGTCATTGCTTGTTGCTTTTACATCCATCTATGGAAGAACCCCGGCAGGCATCTGCCAAAAAAAAGGGTCAATTTTTGGAAGGCTTGTGAAAAGCCTTTGCTTGTTGCTTTTACATCCATCTATGGAAGAACCCCGGCAGGCATCTGCCAATAAAAAGGGTCAACTTTTGGAGGGCTTGTCAAAAGCCATTGCTTGTTGCTTTTACATCCATGTATGGAAGAACCCCGGCAGGCATCTGCCAAAAAAAAGGGTCAATTTTTGGAGGGCTTGTGAAAAGCCATTGCTTGTTGCTTTTACATCCATCTATGGAAGAACCCCGGCAGGCATCTGCCAAAAAAAGCGTAAATTTTTGGAGGGCTTGTGAAAAGCCATTGCTTGTTGCTTTTACATCCATGTATGGAAGAACCCCGGCAGGCATCTGCCAAAAAAAAGGGTCAATTTTTGGAGGGCTTGTGAAAAGCCATTGCTTGTTGCTTTTACATCCATGTATGGTAGAACCCCGGCAGGCATCTGCCAAAAAAAAGGGTCAATTTTTGGAAGGCTTGTGAAAAGTCATTGCTTGTTGCTTTTACATCCATCTATGGAAGAACCCCGGCAGGCATCTGCCAAAAAAAGCGTAAATTTTTGGAGGGCTTGTGAAAAACCATTGCTTGTTGCTTTTACATCCATGTATGGAAGAACCCCGGCAGGCATCTGCCAAAAAAAAGGGTCAATTTTTGGAGGGCTTGTGAAAAGTCATTGCTTGTTGCTTTTACATCCATGTATGGAAGAACCCCGGCAGGCATCTGCCAAAAAAAGCGTCAATTTTTGGAGGGCTTGTGAAAAGCCATTGCTTGTTGCTTTTACATCCATGTATGGAAGAACCCCGGCAGGCATCTGCCAAAAAAAAGGGTCAATTTTTGGAGGGCTTGTGAAAAGTCATTGCTTGTTGCTTTTACATCCATGTATGGAAGAACCCCGGCAGGCATCTGCCAAAAAAAGCGTCAATTTTTGGAGGGCTTGTGAAAAGCCATTGCTTGTTGCTTTTACATCCATGTATGGAAGAACCCCGGCAGGCATCTGCCAAAAAAAGCGTCAATTTTTGTAGGGCTTGTGAAAAGCCATTGCTTGTTGCTTTTACATCCATGTATGGAAGAACCCCGGCAGGCATCTGCCAATAAAAAGGGTCAACTTTTGGAGGGCTTGTGAAAAGTCATTGCTTGTTGCTTTTACATCCATCTATGGAAGAACCCCGGCAGGCATCTGCCAAAAAAAGCGTAAATTTTTGGAGGGCTTGTGAAAAGCCATTGCTTGTTGCTTTTACATCCATGTATGGAAGAACACCGGCAGGCATCTGCCAAAAAAAAGGGTCAATTTTTGGAGGGCTTGTGAAAAGTCATTGCTTGTTGCTTTTACATCCATGTATGGAAGAACCCCGGCAGGCATCTGCCAAAAAAAGCGTCAATTTTTGGAGGGCTTGTGAAAAGCCATTGCTTGTTGCTTTTACATCCATGTATGGAAGAACCCCGGCAGGCATCTGCCAAAAAAAAGGGTCAATTTTTGGAGGGCTTGTGAAAAGTCATTGCTTGTTGCTTTTACATCCATGTATGGAAGAACCCCGGCAGGCATCTGCCAAAAAAAGCGTCAATTTTTGGAGGGCTTGTGAAAAGCCATTGCTTGTTGCTTTTACATCCATGTATGGAAGAACCCCGGCAGGCATCTGCCAAAAAAAAGGGTCAATTTTTGGAGGGCTTGTGAAAAGCCATTGCTTGTTGCTTTTACATCCATGTATGGAAGAACCCCGGCAGGCATCTGCCAAAAAAAAAGGGTACATTTTTGGAGGGCTTGTGAAAAGCCATTGCTTGTTGCTTTTAAATCCATGTATGGAAGAACCCCGGCAGGCATCTGCCAAAAAAAGAGTCAAATTTTGGAGGGCTTGTGAAAAGTCATTGCTTGTTGCTTTTACATCCATGTATGGAAGAACCCCGGCAGGCATCTGCCAATAAAAAGGGTCAACTTTTGGAGGGCTTGTGAAAAGTCATTGCTTGCTGCTTTTACATCCATGTATGGAAGAACCCCGGCAGGCATCTGCCAAAAAAAAGGGTCAATTTTTGGAAGGCTTGTGAAAAGTCATTGCTTGTTGCTTTTACATCCATCTATGGAAGAACCCCGGCAGGCATCTGCCAAAAAAAGCGTAAATTTTTGGAGGGCTTGTGAAAAGCCATTGCTTGTTGCTTTTACATCCATGTATGGAAGAACCCCGGCAGGCATCTGCCAAAAAAAAGGGTCAATTTTTGGAGGGCTTGTGAAAAGCCATTGCTTGTTGCTTTTACATCCATGTATGGAAGAACCCCGGCAGGCATCTGCCAAAAAAAAGGGTACATTTTTGGAGGGCTTGTGAAAAGCCATTGCTTGTTGCTTTTACATCCATGTATGGAAGAACCCCGGCAGGCATCTGCCAAAAAAAGCGTCTATTTTTGGAGGGCTTGTGAAAAGCCATTGCTTGTTGCTTTTACATCCATGTATGGAAGAACCCCGGCAGGCATCTGCCAAAAAAAAGGGTCCATTTTTGGAGGGCTTGTGAAAAGTCATTGCTTGTTGCTTTTACATCCATCTATGGAAGAACCCCGGCAGGCATCTGCCAAAAAAAGCGTAAATTTTTGGAGGGCTTGTGAAAAGCCATTGCTTGTTGCTTTTACATCCATGTATGGAAGAACCCCGGCAGGCATCTGCCAATAAAAAGGGTCAACTTTTGGAGGGCTTGTCAAAAGCCATTGCTTGTTGCTTTTACATCCATGTATGGAAGAACCCCGGCAGGCATCTGCCAAAAAAAAGGGTCAATTTTTGGAGGGCTTGTGAAAAGTCATTGCTTGTTGCTTTTACATCCATCTATGGAAGAACCCCGGCAGGCATCTGCCAATAAAAAGGGTCCATTTTTGGAGGGCTTGTGAAAAGTCATTGCTTGTTGCTTTTACATCCATCTATGGAAGAACCCCGGCAGGCATCTGCCAAAAAAAGCGTAAATTTTTGGAGGGCTTGTGAAAAGCCATTGCTTGTTGCTTTTACATCCATGTATGGAAGAACCCCGGCAGGCATCTGCCAAAAAAAAGGGTCAATTTTTGGAGGGCTTGTGAAAAGCCATTGCTTGTTGCTTTTACATCCATGTATGGAAGAACCCCGGCAGGCATCTGCCAAAAAAAAGGGTCAATTTTTGGAAGGCTTGTGAAAAGTCATTGCTTGTTGCTTTTACATCCATCTATGGAAGAACCCCGGCAGGCATCTGCCAAAAAAAGCGTAAATTTTTGGAGGGCTTGTGAAAAGCCATTGCTTGTTGCTTTTACATCCATGTATGGAAGAACCCCGGCAGGCATCTGCCAAAAAAAAGGGTCAATTTTTGGAGGGCTTGTGAAAAGTCATTGCTTGTTGCTTTTACATCCATGTATGGAAGAACCCCGGCAGGCATCTGCCAAAAAAAGCGTCAATTTTTGGAGGGCTTGTGAAAAGCCATTGCTTGTTGCTTTTACATCCATGTATGGAAGAACCCCGGCAGGCATCTGCCAAAAAAAAGGGTCAATTTTTGGAGGGCTTGTGAAAAGCCATTGCTTGTTGCTTTTACATCCATGTATGGAAGAACCCCGGCAGGCATCTGCTAATAAAAAGGGTCCATTTTTGGAGGGCTTGTGAAAAGTCATTGCTTGTTGCTTTTACTTCCATGTATGGAAGAACCCCGGCAGGCATCTGCCAAAAAAAAGGGTCAATTTTTGGAGGGCTTGTGAAAAGCCATTGCTTGTTGCTTTTACATCCATGTATGGAAGAACCCCGGCAGGCATCTGCCAATAAAAAGGGTCAACTTTTGGAGGGCTTGTCAAAAGCCATTGCTTGTTGCTTTTACATCCATGTATGGAAGAACCCCGGCAGGCATCTGCCAAAAAAAAGGGTCAATTTTTGGAGGGCTTGTGAAAAGTCATTGCTTGTTGCTTTTACATCCATCTATGGAAGAACCCCGGCAGGCATCTGCCAATAAAAAGGGTCCATTTTTGGAGGGCTTGTGAAAAGTCATTGCTTGTTGCTTTTACATCCATCTATGGAAGAACCCCGGCAGGCATCTGCCAAAAAAAGCGTAAATTTTTGGAGGGCTTGTGAAAAGCCATTGCTTGTTGCTTTTACATCCATGTATGGAAGAACCCCGGCAGGCATCTGCCAAAAAAAAGGGTCAATTTTTGGAGGGCTTGTGAAAAGCCATTGCTTGTTGCTTTTACATCCATGTATGGAAGAACCCCGGCAGGCATCTGCTAATAAAAAGGGTCCATTTTTGGAGGGCTTGTGAAAAGTCATTGCTTGTTGCTTTTACTTCCATGTATGGAAGAACCCCGGCAGGCATCTGCCAAAAAAAAGGGTCAATTTTTGGAGGGCTTGTGAAAAGTCATTGCTTGTTGCTTTTACATCCATGTATGGAAGAACCCCAACAGGCATCTGCCAAAAAAAGCGTCAATTTTTGGAGGGCTTGTGAAAAGTCATTGCTTGTTGCTTTTACATCCATGTATGGAAGAACCCCGGCAGGCATCTGCCAATAAAAAGGGTCAACTTTTGGAGGGCTTGTGAAAAGTCATTGCTTGTTGCTTTTACATCCATGTATGGAAGAACCCCGGCAGGCATCTGCCAAAAAAAAGGGTCAATTTTTGGAAGGCTTGTGAAAAGTCATTGCTTGTTGCTTTTACATCCATGTATGGAAGAACCCCGGCAGGCATCTGCCAAAAAAAAGGGTCAATTTTTGGAGGGCTTGTGAAAAGTCATTGCTTGTTGCTTTTACATCCATCTATGGAAGAACCCCGGCAGGCATCTGCCAAAAAAAGCGTAAATTTTTGGAGGGCTTGTGAAAAGCCATTGCTTGTTGCTTTTACATCCATGTATGGAAGAACCCCGGCAGGCATCTGCCAAAAAAAAGGGTCCATTTTTGGAGGGCTTGTGAAAAGCCATTGCTTGTTGCTTTTACATCCATGTATGGAAGAACCCCGGCAGGCATCTGCCAAAAAAAAGGGTCAATTTTTGGAGGGCTTGTGAAAAGCCATTGCTTGTTGCTTTTACATCCATGTATGGAAGAACCCCGGTAGGCATCTGCCAAAAAAAAAGGGTACATTTTTGGAGGGCTTGTGAAAAGCCATTGCTTGTTGCTTTTACATCCATCTATGGAAGAACCCCGGCAGGCATCTGCTAATAAAAAGGGTCAATTTTTGGAGGGCTTGTGAAAAGTCATTGCTTGTTGCTTTTACATCCATGTATGGAAGAACCCCGGCAGGCATCTGCCAAAAAAAGCGTCAATTTTTGGAGGGCTTGTGAAAAGCCATTGCTTGATGCTTTTACATCCATGTATGGAAGAACCCCGGCAGGCATCTGCCAAAAAAAGCGTCAATTTTTGGAGGGCTTGTGAAAAGCCATTGCTTGTTGCTTTTACATCCATGTATGGAAGAACCCCGGCAGGCATCTGCCAAAAAAAAGGGTCAATTTTTGGAGGGCTTGTGAAAAGCCATTGCTTGTTGCTTTTACATCCATGTATGGAAGAACCCCGGCAGGCATCTGCCAAAAAAAAGGGTCAATTTTTGGAGGGCTTGTGAAAAGTCATTGCTTGTTGCTTTTACATCCATGTATGGAAGAACCCCGGCAGGCATCTGCCAAAAAAAGCATAAATTTTTGGAGGGCTTGTGAAAAGCCATTGCTTGTTGCTTTTACATCCATGTATGGAAGAACCCCAGCAGGCATCTGCCAAAAAAAAGGGTCAATTTTTGGAGGGCTTGTGAAAAGTCATTGCTTGTTGCTTTTACATCCATATATGGAAGAACCCCGGCAGGCATCTGCTAATAAAAAGGGTCCATTTTTGGAAGGCTTGTGAAAAGTCATTGCTTGTTGCTTTTACATCCATGTATGGAAGAACCCCGGCAGGCATCTGCCAAAAAAAAGGGTCAATTTTTGGAGGGCTTGTGAAAAGCCATTGCTTGTTGCTTTTACATCCATGTATGGAAGAACCCCGGCAGGCATCTGCCAAAAAAAAGGGTACATTTTTGGAGGGCTTGTGAAAAGCCATTGCTTGTTGCTTTTACATCCATCTATGGAAGAACCCCGGCAGGCATCTGCCAAAAAAAGCGTACATTTTTGGAGGGCTTGTGAAAAGCCATTGCTTGTTGCTTTTACATCCATGTATGGAAGAACCCCGGCAGGCATCTGCCAAAAAAAAGGGTAAATTTTTGGAGGGCTTGTGAAAAGCCATTGCTTGTTGCTTTTACATCCATGTATGGAAGAACCCCGGCAGGCATCTGCTAATAAAAAGGGTCCATTTTTGGAAGGCTTGTGAAAAGTCATTGCTTGTTGCTTTTACTTCCATGTATGGAAGAACCCCGGCAGGCATCTGCCAATAAAAAGGGTAAATTTTTGGAGGGCTTGTGAAAAGCCATTGCTTGTTGCTTTTACATCCATGTATGGAAGAACCCCGGCAAGCATCTGCCAAAAAAAGCGTAAATTTTTGGAGGGCTTGTGAAAAGTCATTGCTTGTTGCTTTTACATCCATGTATGGAAGAACCCCGGCAGGCATCTGCCAAAAAAAAGGGTCAATTTTTGGAAGGCTTGTGAAAAGTCATTGCTTGTTGCTTTTACATCCATCTATGGAAGAACCCCGGCAGGCATCTGCCAAAAAAAGCGTAAATTTTTGGAGGGCTTGTGAAAAGCCATTGCTTGTTGCTTTTACATCCATGTATGGAAGAACCCCGGCAGGCATCTGCCAAAAAAAAGGGTAAATTTTTGGAGGGCTTGTGAAAAGTCATTGCTTGTTGCTTTTACATCCATGTATGGAAGAACCCCGGCAGGCATCTGCCAAAAAAAAGGGTAAATTTTTGGAGGGCTTGTGAAAAGTCATTGCTTGTTGCTTTTACATCCATGTATGGAAGAACCCCGGCAGGCATCTGCCAAAAAAAGCGTCAATTTTTGGAGGGCTTGTGAAAAGCCATTGCTTGTTGCTTTTACATCCATGTATGGAAGAACCCCGGCAGGCATCTGCTAATAAAAAGGGTCAATTTTTGGAGGGCTTGTGAAAAGTCATTGCTTGTTGCTTTTACATCCATGTATGGAAGAACCCCGGCAGGCATCTGCCAAAAAAAGCGTCAATTTTTGGAGGGCTTGTGAAAAGCCATTGCTTGATGCTTTTACATCCATGTATGGAAGAACCCCGGCAGGCATCTGCCAAAAAAAGCGTAAATTTTTGGAGGGCTTGTGAAAAGTCATTGCTTGTTGCTTTTACATCGATGTATGGAAGAACCCCGGCAGGCATCTGCCAATAAAAAGGGTCAACTTTTGGAGGGCTTGTGAAAAGTCATTGCTTGTTGCTTTTACATCCATGTATGGAAGAACCCCGGCAGGCATCTGCCAAAAAAAAGGGTCAATTTTTGGAAGGCTTGTGAAAAGTCATTGCTTGTTGCTTTTACATCCATCTATGGAAGAACCCCGGCAGGCATCTGCCAAAAAAAGCGTAAATTTTTGGAGGGCTTGTGAAAAGCCATTGCTTGTTGCTTTTACATCCATGTATGGAAGAACCCCGGCAGGCATCTGCCAAAAAAAAGGGTCAATTTTTGGAGGGCTTGTGAAAAGTCATTGCTTGTTGCTTTTACATCCATGTATGGAAGAACCCCGGCAGGCATCTGCCAAAAAAAGCGTCAATTTTTGGAGGGCTTGTGAAAAGCCATTGCTTGTTGCTTTTACATCCATGTATGGAAGAACCCCGGCAGGCATCTGCCAAAAAAAAGGGTCAATTTTTGGAGGGCTTGTGAAAAGTCATTGCTTGTTGCTTTTACATCCATCTATGGAAGAACCCCGGCAGGCATCTGCCAAAAAAAGCGTACATTTTTGGAGGGCTTGTGAAAAGCCATTGCTTGTTGCTTTTACATCCATGTATGGAAGAACCCCGGCAGGCATCTGCCAAAAAAAAGGGTCAATTTTTGGAGGGCTTGTGAAAAGTCATTGCTTGTTGCTTTTACATCCATCTATGGAAGAACCCCGGCAGGCATCTGCCAAAAAAAGCGTCAATTTTTGGAGGGCTTGTGAAAAGCCATTGCTTGTTGCTTTTACATCCATATATGGAAGAACCCCGGCAGGCATCTGCCAATAAAAAGGGTAAATTTTTGGAGGGCTTGTGAAAAGCCATTGCTTGTTGCTTTTACATCCATCTATGGAAGAACCCCGGCAGCCATCTGCCAAAAAAAAGGGTCAATTTTTGGAGGGCTTGTGAAAAGTCATTGCTTGTTGCTTTTACATCCATGTATGGAAGAACCCCGGCAGGCATCTGCCAAAAAAAGCGTCAATTTTTGGAGGGCTTGTGAAAAGTCATTGCTTGTTGCTTTTACATCCATCTATGGAAGAACCCCGGCAGGCATCTGCCAAAAAAAGCGTCAATTTTTGGAGGGCTTGTGAAAAGGCATTGCTTGTTGCTTTTACATCCATGTATGGAAGAACCCCGGCAGGCATCTGCCAATAAAAAGGGTCAATTTTTGGAGGGCTTGTGAAAAGTCATTGCTTGTTGCTTTTACATCCATGTATGGAAGAACCCCGGCAGGCATCTTCCAAAAAAAGCGTAAATTTTTGGAGGGCTTGTGAAAAGCCATTGCTTGTTGCTTTTACATCCATATATGGAAGAACCCCGGCAGGCATCTGCCAATAAAAAGGGTCAATTTTTGGAGGGCTTGTGAAAAGCCATTGCTTGTGTGCTTTTACATCCATGTATGGAAGAACCCCGGCAGGCATCTGCCAAAAAAAAGGGTCAAT